>NC_056727.1:942659017-942739017 GCF_019279795.1 Protopterus annectens
AGGGTTACAGAGATCCTGGATGTTATGATGGACTTAGGTCCTTCACTCCCAATACCTGGGTACAGAAGGCTGGAAACTGTTCTGAAAGCTGTCCTGATATGCTGCATTATTCACATAACTAACTAGGTCCATTACAACACTCAATGCTGCAGTGAAATTCTTTAACTAAAAGAAAGAATAGATGAGTAAATTCTTACCATAACTACTGATGTCCTTCTCTTCCATGTTGCAGTATTCTTGTCATGGGATTTCCTGCCCTCAGGCGACTTGTACGTCTGCTCCTACACAAAGGCTTCAGCTTGGCTGTTGCAGCTGTGTGGGACGTCACATGTAGGGCCATAAACCAGGGGCCTTAAATGTGTCATCTGCACGCACAATCCTCAGAACTTAGCTCAGCAGGTACAGTAGAATGCCCAGCAGGAGGTGGTGTCAGGTATGGGACCCTGGGGTCCTTCTGAAGTATTGATAGGTCCAGGGTGAAGGATGTAAGATTAGGACCTAGGGACAAGCTGGGATGAGGAGAATGAAGAGGGAGGTTATTGATGCGTGGGAAGGAATACTGCAACATGGGAGAAGGACCTAGTACAGTTGTGTACACTTACCATAAATGTAGTTGTTCGAGTGCATTCATTGTTGCAGTCATCACACTTGGGTTATCTGACTGCAGGTAGCCCTCAGGCGGCCTGAATACCAAAGTCTTGGGATTTCTGCATCGGATGCTGTCGCCTCTTCCATGACATCAGGTCGTCAGGGGTATAAAACATGCAGCCGATGCCATTACATCAGTTTTTTTTGCCCCAGATGTAAGGAGCCCCCAAAATAGGAAGCTATTACATGGTGTGGAACACCTCCAGTAAAAAGTAAATACCACTGCCATAAGATACAGCCAAAAAGAGGATAGTTAGAGAGTATAGAAAAGTCAGGGGGCTGGAGGGAGGGTAACCAGGACTGCAACAGTGCATACACTCTAACATCTACATTTATGGTAAGTGTACACAACTGTACTATGTTCTTCGTGTTTCACTGTTGCAGTCATCACACACTTCGGTTTATTCCCAAAGCTGAGGAGGGGTGGAGGCAGTCAAGAAGTATTAGGGCAGGCTAGCAGGCCTTGTAAGACTACAATGGCAAATTCAGCTCTGGATTTAGAAGATAGGTAGGTGGTAATGCTTGAAGGTGTGTACAGAACTCCAGGATGTCCCTGGTAGGGACTCCCCTGAGAAATGCTGTAGAGGTTGAGGTAGCCCTAGTGGAATGAGATCTGATCCCCTGGGGGTAGGTTTTCCACGGTGTTTGTAGCAGAAATGGATGCAGTGTGCTATCCATTTGGAAATGGTTTGCTTTGAAGTGGGCCCCTGCAGCAAAGCTTACTAGCAGCTGGTCAGATTTTCTGAAAGGTTTAGTCCTGTCAAGGAATAACCTGAGCTGTCTGTGCACGTCCAAGGAGTGCAGGATCCTTTCCCCTTTATTCTGAGGATTAGGGAAAAAGGTTAGTAAATGGATGGATTGGTTTAAAGCCACACTGGATACCACCTTGGGCATAAATGATGGGTTAGCCCTGAGGGAAACCCTATCATCATGGAAAATAATGAAGGGTTCCAGAGCCATTAATGCCTGTAACTCAGGCACTCTTCCTGCTGAAGTGATGACTAGAAGTAAGGCTGTTTCACAAGAGAGGAATTTTAACTGCTGCAGCAACAGGTTCAAAGGGGGAAGCATGAGCTTCTCCAGTACAAAGTTAAGGTGCCAGGCAGGGGTGGGAGCTCTCCTCGGGGGCCTTAAATTGTTAGCTCCTCTGAGGAACAGTTTGATGAGGGGGCGAGAAAAGAGAGGTGGCTCAGTATTGTAATGAGCTGAGATGGCAGAGGAATGAATCTTAATTATTTTATTTATTTTGCACTTGGTGACCAGGATAGTCCGACTGGATATATGTCCATTTTCAGCAGAGGACGGGGAGAAAAGCTCCAAGATAATAATACACACTGAACATTTAGTAAATGCTAGTTTCAAGCAGATTATTGTCATAAGCAATACCAGCATTTAGCACATATAGTACTAACTTAATATAAAACACTTTATAAAACATATTATTTTCAAAGTTATATATACATAACATTACATTCAGGTTTAAGACACGTTGAACAGCAGTTATACAACTGACTCTTCCTGAAATGGAGTGGTAGAAAGAAGTTAGAAGTAGTTGAAGGTAAGGCACCTGAGAAATGGAGAGGTCACTAGTCAGGGTTAGTGCAAGGACACAACCAATGAGTTTTGAAGTATTTCTTGAGTTTGTTTTTGAATTGAGTTAATAGGGCGGTCACGGTGGTGCAGCGGTTAGCGTTGCCGCCTCATAGCAAGAGGCTCTCCGGTTTGATCCTCAGCTGGGGTGCCTTCCGTGTGGAGAATGCATGTCTTCCCTGTGGTCGCGTGGGTTTCCTCCAGGTGCTCCGGTTTCCTCCCACATCCCAAAGACATGCAGTAGGTGAATTGGACACTCTAAATTGGCACTAGGTGTGAATATGTGTGTGTGTGTGTGTGTGTGTGCCTTCTGTGGAAGGTTGGGTGCCGGGCTGGCAACTCGACACTGTAAAACTCCATTGCCAATCATGAGCGGACAGACGATCCGCTGTGGCAACCCCTAACCGGGAAAAAGCTGAAAGTAGTTTTTGAATTGAGTTAATGAGGGTTCTAGGATCAAGTCAGCTGGGAGTCTATTCAATGTTTTTCCAATTGAGTTTGCAAACAGAGTCCCCAACTGAGTAGTTGGATTTGAATGTTTGAACTAGGAGTCTAGTGGATGATCGCAGTGGCCAGGTACTGGTGTAGGGGCTGATAATATTTTTTAGTGCAGGTGTATTTTCTGGTTGGTAAAAGACTTTATGTGCCACTATTAGCTGGCTGAACTGCAGTAGGCTTGGCAGTTCAAGCCATCCTAGGCGACTTGAGCTGTGACAGTGGTGTGTCCGGTAGGCTGTGCCAGTAGCAAATCTGGCAACGTGGTTATAGCAGGATGATAGTTTGTTAAGATCTGTGTTAAGTTGGAGAATACAGGTGAGGCATAGAAGAGATGATAGCAGATGGGAACAGGCAATTGCAGTTCTAATAAGTGGGGTGAGGAAAGGTTTGATTTTATAAAGAGAGAAGTTTTTTATTAATGGTTTTGATAGTTTGATTGATATGCGCATCAAACTTCAGGTGATCAACCATGACACCCAGTAGTTTAGTTTGGGCTTCTTGGGAGATGAAAGTGCCATTGTTAGCGGTTATGTTGAAGGATGGCAGGGGGTCCTGCATGTGGGGGAGAAGAAGAGCAACTTAGTTTTGTTGGGGTTTAGGATTAGATGTTAACTGGAGAGCCATTTTTCCACTGTATTGAAGGTATTTTGTGTTACTGTGAATCAAGTAGCTGGTGAGGTGTCAGAACAACTCAAGGTGGAGTCTTCCGCATATTGAATGCAGGCATCATCTGGGATGACTGAATGAAGGTTGTTGATAAGATGGAGAAAAGAAGGGGTCCTAGTATTGAGCCCTGGGGGACTCCTAATGTGATGGGTAGGCAAGATGACAGCTTGTCCCACCACAGGACTGCCTGTTGCCTGCCCTGCAGGTAGGATTGAAACCACTGGTGCATGGTTGTTTAAGGAGAAGGCCTTCAAGGTATTTATAAGCATTTTGTGGTCAACCATGTCAAAAGCCTTGGACAGATCTAGAAAGAGTGCTGAGGAGTTTGTTATTATTGCAGTTGTGGTTAATGACTTTAGAGAAAAAGTTGAGGACAGAAGTAGTACAGTGCTGTGGCTTAAAGCCATTCTGAAAGTTGGACAATAGATTGTTCTGTGTGAGGCAGTGCATGAGTTGTATGTGTACACACTTCTCCATGATTTAAACTAAATGTGACAGAATAGCTATGGGTCTAAAGCTTGACAGTTCAGTGGAACTACCTCCTTTATGGAGAGGTATGACATGGGATATTTTCCATATAGTGGATACAGTAGCTTCAGATATAGCTCTGTTGATCAAGACTGAGATGGGGTATGGTGTGGTGTCAGCAGCCCTTTGCAGAAAGTCTGCTGGGAGGAGGTCTGCAACCAGGGTGGTGGGTCTTAGTTTCTTAAGTAGGGCATGAATAAGTTGAGTAGGAACAGTTTGGAAGGTAAAGTATGTTTGGGTACTGGTTGTGGCTACATTAGAATTAGAGCCATTGGGAGAGAGCTGGCTGGCTAGAGACTGGATAGTCTCTGTGAAGAAGCTGTTGAAGTTACTAGCAAATGTCTACTGGGGAATTTTGCTGGGAAGCTGAAGGGGGGGGGGGTGGAGTGGCGGTTTGGCCTGGGGGGAGTAGTCTGTTTATTCCTGCCCAGAACTTTTGAGGTTTGTTCTGGTATTTTTGCAGTAGATGGTAGCAGTGGTTCTTTTTATCTAAGGTTATGGGATTTTTTGGTGTCATTCCTTAGCTGTCTGAATCTTAGTTGATCAAGTGGGGCTTTTGTTTTTCGGTAGGTGGCCCATGCTTGGTTTCAGAGTGAAATTTTGGTTTTGGTATCTTTAGAAAGCCATAGTGAAATATTAACTTTGGTTCTAACAGAGCGGCTGGGAGCATGGGAGTTAAGAATTACAAGGAATTTGGTGTTAAAGTATGCTACTGCTTCATCTAGGGGGAGACTTTTTAGTACTGACCAGTTGCATGCCTTAAGTTCATTTTGAAACTTGACGAGAATAAAATTCTTGTTGTTTCTTAATGTTCTGTAGGTGGGTTGGTAGGAGCAGTCTACTTTGAGCTTGATTACATAGGTGAGACAGTGGTCACTTAGGTCATCAAGCAAAGTGCCTGATTTATAAGATTGAAGATGGGTACTGACGAGTATCCAGTCTAGGGTACTTTCCTTGTTATTGTGTTTTCCTGTCCTGGTGGGGGAGGTTATGATTTGAGTCAAGGATAGGCCTTTGGGGGAGCAGCTCTGCTAGGTTATCTAGGATTTGAAGTAAGGTGGGCACGGCTGTGTCCTTTCCTTGAGACTGGCTCCAAGAACAATATCCTTTCCACTTTTCTGAATAGGATTTCCTGGTACTAGGCCTTCTGGCCTCAAGGATGACGTCCAGCACCTGTTTGCTGAGGGTTGCTGGTGGCGTATTCAGGGGATAATAAAAAAAAAAACAAAATAGAACACAGTTACGTAAAACCACCAGAATTTATTGCAGCAAAGCTTTCGGGTCTCCCCTTCCTAAGTGCTATAAGGAAGCATTTTAATTCACATTTATATATTGTAAAACAACTGATCATATGACACAGCCAACCAATAGAACAAAAAATATATGGAACAATTAAAAACATTTAAAAGGGCATACATATTGAATTAATACAAAAATATATGTATATATGTGTACCAAAACATCGATTAATGACCCGGATGGACATATGCTTGTAATTTTACTATCCATGAATATTCTATATTTTCCAATGCATTATTAATATCACCACCCCTCATTTTGCGTTGAATAATCTTTATAACTCTAAATTTGAAACTATGACCATTATCACTATGTATATGTTTAGCAAGCGTGTTAGTGGGGACATTTCTTCTAATCTCTGATTTGTGCTCTATTATACGATCTTTTAACTTTCTACTACTCTTACCAACATAGAACGCAGGACATTTAATATACGTAGCTAGGTAAACTATATATGTTGAATTACAATTGGCATAGCATTCAAATTTATAAGAAAAATCAGTAATTGGATGTCTAAATTCTATGTCAGATAATAAATCTTCACAGCTACAATTGTAGCATGGGAATTTACCTTTCCTAGTAATCCTAGTACTACTATCAGTATTATCTGGTCTAAGATCTTTATAACACAGCCTTTGCTTAAAAATTCTTTCATTTCTATAAGCAAAATATCTTAGTTTTCAATTTTTAATATCGTATATATACGATATGGATAGTATAAATGTTATAATGGAGGATGTTTTAAAAGAAAGAAAACGTGACAGCCCCATTTTTAGTGAAGAAAGGCAAGTAATGAGTGCCAATAGTATTAAAAATTGAAAACTAAGATATATTGTAAGTTATACTACTACATCTAGAGGTGCAGAAAATATAAGAAAAAAATGGAACATATTGTTATCGATGCCTGAACTTAACATCTTATCTGAAAGGCCATATTTTGCTTATAGAAATGAAAGGAATTTTAAGCCAAGGCTATGTTATAAAGATCTTATTGAAGATAATACTGATATAGTAGTACTAGGATTACTAGGAAAGGTACAGTCCCATGCTGCTATTGCAGCTGTTGTGAAGATTTATTATCTGACAGAATTTAGACATCCAATTACTGTTTTTTCTTAAAAATTTGAATGCTATGCTAATTGTAATACAACATATATAGTATACCTAGCTACGTGTATTAAATGTCCTGCGTTCTATGTTGGTAAGAGTAGTAGAAAGTTAAAAGATCGTATAATAGAGCACAAATCAGAGATTAGAAGAAATGTCCCCACTAACGCGCTTGCTAAACATATACACACAGTAGTGGCAGGAGCGGCCTTAGGTCAACTGGTGCCCTAGGCAAAAGGGCTCCATAGCGCCCCCCCCGCCCACCACACCACCCGGTGCCCCCATCCTGGTCTAGCTACACCAAATAAATACTGGAAAGGTGCCCTAGGTGACCGCCTAGTTGGCCTGTGCCCAAGGCCGGCTATGAGTAGTGCTAATGGTCATAGTTTCAAATTTAGAGTTATAAAGATTATTCAACGCAAAATGAGGGGAGGTGGTGATAATGCATTGGAAAATATAGAATATTCATGGATAGTAAAATTACAAGCAGATGTTCATCCGGGTATTAATAATGCAGTAAGTTTGAAGCCTGTGCTAATTAATATGTATATATATATATATATATATATATATATATATATATATATATATATACACATACACATTTTTTGGTATACATATACACATATATTTTTGTATTAATTCAATATGTATGTCCTTTTAAATGTTAATTGTTCCATATATTTTTTTGAATTTTTTTTTTTTTTGGTTGTTCTATTGGTTGGCTGTGTCATATGATCAATTATTTTACAATATATAAATGTGAATTAAAATGGTTCCCTATAACACTGAGGAAGGGGAGACCCGAAAGCTTTGCTGCAATACATTCTGGTGGTTTTAGGTAACTGTATTCTATTTTGTTTTTTTGATATTTTACTTTGCGTATCGAACACAGTGCACCACAGTGTTCTCTTTGACTGTTGGTATTCAGGGGATAAGCCAGGCTGCAAGGTTCAGGGTTTGCAGCTGTGAATGCAAAATCTGTCCCTCCTGCTAGGAAAGCAGGGAGGGAGTATGATGTAGGTACCAGGGTGGCATTACTGTCAGACTGCGTAGGAGTGGGTACCAGTGCTGGCAAGGAAAGTCTGGGGCAATAAGGATTGTCCTTGGTCTGTCCTGTTTGATCTTGAGTAGTACTTTTGAGAAGAGGGGCTGAGGGGGAAAGGCATAAATTGAGAGGTTTTTCCCATGTAAAGGATAAGGCATCCACTTTCCACACCTGGCTGTGGGGATTTCTGGTGCAAATTTTGCTCAACTGATGGTTTTGAGGGGAGGCAAATAGGTCCACCTCTGGTGTCCCCCACCTGTGGATTAGAAGTTCGAATGAATTGGGTTCCAGTTTCCACTCGTGTGGGTCCAGTGGATTTCTACTTAAATCGTCTGCCAGTGAATTTTGTTTGCCTGGCAGTAATTGAGCTTGCAGGTGCACTTGGTTGCTCAAGGCTGTGTTCCACAGGGCCATGGCTAACCTGCAGAGTGGGAAGGAATGAGTTCCCCCTGCTTGTTTATGTACCACAAAGTACAGCTGTGTACCTACCATAAATGTAGATGTTCGAGGGTATTCACTGTTGCAGTCATTACACTTGGGTTATCCTGCTGGCAGGCTACCCACAGTCGGCCTGAATTCCAAAGTCCTGGTCCGGTGTCGGTTGCTGTTGCCTCTTCTCTGACGTCAGTGCGCCATTTTCTTCAGTTTTTCTTGCCCCAGATGTCAGGTGCCCCCAAAAGGGTAGGCTAAAAATTCTGCTCATAAAGCATGCACTAACATTACCTTCATCTACAAGCAAATAGGTTGTATAGAATAGAGAAGTACAGGTAAGTCCCAGCAATGAAAGGGGGAGGGTAACCTGGACTGCAACAGTGAATACACTCGAACATCTACATTTATGGTAGGTACACAACTATACTATGTTCATTGTGTTTCACTGTTGCAGTCATTACACTTGGGTTGAATCCCAAAGCTGAGGTTGGGTGGCTGGGCCTAAATAGAATTAGGAGTGGCTATGAGGCCCTGCAGAACTGCACTGGCAAAGCCTGCTCTGGATTTAGAGTAAAGAGGGAAGTGGTAGTGCTTTATAAAACTGTGCACTGAAGTCCAAGTTGCAGCCTCCAAAATGTCCTTGGTTGGTACTCCTCTGAGGAAGGCTGCTGAAGTGGCTGCTGCTCTGGTTGAATGTGGCCTAATGCTCTTAGGCACTGATTTGCCATGTTGTGAACAGCAGAAATGAATGCAGTGGCCTATCCATTTTGAAATAGTCTGCTTTGAAATAGCTTTTCCTTGCGATCCTTCAGCATATGCCACTAAGAGTTGCTCAGTCTTTCTGAAAGCTTTAGTTTTGTCCAAGTAGAAGCGTAGCTGTCTGTGCATGTCCAAAGAATGCAGAAGTCTCTCCCCCTTATTCTGTGGGTTTGGATAAAAGGTAGGCAAATGAATGGTTTGGTTAAGAGCCACACTGGACACTACCTTAGGCATAAATGTTGGGTTTGTCCTTAGATAAACCCTGTCCGGATGGAAAATAATAAAAGGTTCCACAGTCATTAGTGCCTGTAACTCTGAGACTCTTCTTGCTGAAGTTATTGCTAGGAGCAGAGCTGTTTTCCATAAGTATTTTATCTCAGCTGGATTGGCTGGCTCAAAAGGAGGCAGAGTGAGCTTTTCCAAGACAAAACTGAGGTCCCACGCAGGTATTGGAGCTCTCCTTGGAGGTCTTATGTTTTTGGCATCTCTGAGGTACTGCCTTAGCAGTGGATGTGAAAAAAATTGGTGGGTCCGTATTGTAATGAGCTGAAATGGCAGGGGCATGGATCTTAATTGATGAGAAGGATAGGCCTTTGTCTAGCATCTCAGTTAGGTATTGTAAAATCTGAGGAATATTTGGTACAAGCGTGTCCATTCCTTGTACCTGGTTCCAAGCACAGAATCTCTTCCATTTTTCTGCATAAGATTTTCTGGTGCTGGGCCTCCTAGCCTCCAAAATAACATCCATAACTGCTTTGGAGAGAGGTGTGTTCATAATGGTTACATTATCTGCCATGCAGCCAGATTTGGGGTTCTGAGTTGGCTGTGCAGGATCTGATTTGCTTTGTTGAGTCAGCAAATGAGGAATTTGAGGTAATGTCCAAGCAGGGCCTTGAGACAAGCTCTTTAGGACTGGGTACCAGTGCTGGCGTGGCCAGTCTGGGGCAATCAGTATCATTTTTGGCTTCGCTTGTCTGACCTTTAGGACTACCTTGGGGAGGAGAGGCAGTGGAGGAAAGGCATAAGGGCTTTCCAGCTCAATGGTAGGGCGTCCACTTTCCATGCTTGTTTGTGATAACTACAGAGATTCTGCACAAGGGGACTTGGCAGTTGTGAGGGGAGGCAATCTATGTCGGGCATCCCCAATTTCCTTGTTATCATGCTGAAGATTTGTGGATCTAGTTTCCACTTGTGAGTATCCATGAGGTTTCTGCTTACTTCGTCTGCCAGAGTATTTGTCTTTCCTGGCAGGAATTGTACTTGCAGGTGTACTTGATAAGTCAATGCTGTGTTCCACAAAGTCATGGCTTGTCTGCAGAAGGGGTAGGAATGTGTGCCTCCTTGCTTGTTTATGTACCACATGACTGTAGTATTGTCAGTCTTTATCATCAGTTGTCTTGGATGAAGTTGATCCTTGAAGGCCGTCAGGGCATTCTGTACAACTAGCATCTCTTTTTGATTGATATGAAAATGCATTTGGCTTGCGAGCCATGTGCCCTGAATACATTTTCCTGCCTTGTGGTACCCCCCAGGCATAATCTGATGCATCTGTTAGTGTCTGCCTGGCTGTGGGTAAAGTGAATGGCTGTCCCTTGTTGGGGTGACAGGCCTGTGCCCACCATCGAAACTCCTGTTGTAGGCAGGGAATGAAGGTAATTAATGTTTCCAGGCTGTGACAATGTTGAGTCCAAACACTTTTTAGATAGCACTGTAGTTTCCTCATATGCAGTCTTGCATATGGAATTAGCAGAATACCATGAAGCCCAAAGCTTGCAGAATTTTTCTTGCAGATAACTGGGTCTTTGTTGTCATCATTTCGAAGTAAGTCGTCAGTTGCCTTTGTCTGGCATGAGATAAGCCATCTGGGCAGTTGTATTTAAGCTTGCACCCAGGAATATTATCTCTTGAGAGAGTACCAGTTTTGATTTCTTTTCGTTCACTGTGTACCCTAGGCAAATTAGTAATCTTTTTACAAACGCCAGATGCTTCAGTACAATGTCCTTGTTTTCTGCTTGAATAAAGCAGTCATCCAAGTAAGGATACATTCGTTTTCCTCTTTGTCTGGAAAATGCAATTACTGGTGCCAGGCATTTTGTGAAGATTCTGGGCGCAGTAGATAAGCCAAAGGGCAGTGCAGAGAATTGGTAGTGCATTGAGCCAGCTATGAATCTGAGGTATCTTCTGCAAGATTGTCTGATTGGGATATGCAGGTATGCCTCTTTGAGGTCCAAAGTTACAAGCCAAGCCTTCCTGCCCAGCATGGGCAGAAGCTGCTGCAGAGTCAACATTTTGAATTTTGGAACGTCCAGAAAAGTGTTTAGAATAGACAGGTCCAGTATTGGTCTCCAGGCTTTGTCCTTTCTGGGTACCAAAAAAAGTCTTGAGTAAAATCTTTGTCCCTGCTATTGCTGTGGCACTCGCTGAATAGCCCTTTTGTCCATGAGGGATGAAACTTGCTTTTGTGCCTCTGCCCATTGATTGTGTGGCAGGTCTGACATACCTTTTGTCTTTGGAAGGGTGTGAAAGTGGAACCTGTAGCCCTGAGACACTATATTCAAGACCCATTTGTCCTGGGTGATCATGTGCCAATTTTGTGAAAAGTGCTAGTTTTCCCCCTAAGGGTGCTGCCAACAGTTAAGTGCTTGGCATTGGCAGAGGAAAATCATTGGGACTGTTTCCTATATGGCTGTGATTTGTCTTCTCCACTTTTGGAGGTAGAAGCACCCCATTGTTTAGGCCTGTATGAGCCTTGGGGCTGGGATCTGCCTCAAGGACGTCTGTATCTGCCTCTTTGTGGCCGGTCTGACACTGGAAAGGACCAATTCTTAGAAGGCCAGTTCCTGCTAAATCTGGGTGGCTGTACCTGTAGGAAATCCTTAACTGTCTGCACAGATTTCGGTTTATCCTCCATTTTCTTCAACACCTCTTCTGCCTTAACACCAAACAAAGTATCATGCTGTAATGGAACATCCAATAATTTTGCTTTAACATGATCAGGCAGAGTCTGTTCCTTTAACCAAGCATGCCTTCTAATGACAGAACCCGTAACAGCGGCCCTGCAAGAGGCCTCCAGTGAATCAAAACCACACTGCAAAGTATGCTTTCCCACTTGTTCAGCTGCATGCAATAAATCCTGCATTTCCTTGTTATCAGAACATTCAGAATTTGTCAACATTTTCTGTTTTAGCAGTGACATTAAGTATTGCTGATATTTAAGCATATGAAACTGACAATTTAAAGCCCTTACAGCCAAGGTAGCAGAAGTGTAAACTTTTTCCCCCCAGCTGTCCAGTGCACTAGAATCCCTATCAGAGGGGACAGGGTTTTTTGCAGTGGAAGCCTTGACCCCTTTGGGACCCTGAGATATAGTTTCTGGGTCAGCAGCAGGGTTTTTATATAGAAATTTAAGAGTCTGGAACCCTGTAATATCTGTCTGGCTTAACAGGTGCAGGGGGGTAAAGAGTCAGGAGACAGGCCAGACTCTGAAAATACATCTACAATGTCTAGAACAGGTGGAATAGTAAGAGGTCTGTGCTGAGGTAGTAAAAAAGTCTGAGCCTTTTCTTAGATTCTGAGTAATCTTGGCTCTCCCAGTAAAAATGCTCCCTCATGGTATGCAGGGTTTCCCCAAAAGAATAATCCTCAGGAGGAGAGGCTGAAGGAATAGATTCTTCAGCATCAGAATCCTTATAGGGAAGAAGAGAGTACCCCTGTTCAAGGAGTCAGAGGAAATGGAAACCTGATTAAGAGAGTCATATTCTCTTGCCTAAGCCTCTTATCAGGAGGGGGATGGGAACCCCTGATCAAAGTAATTAGGTCTTCTGCCATTTTAAGTATCTGTTTCTTAGGCATGGAAGTCTGTCCAGGAGGATGCTGTACTTGTTTCTTTGTCTTTAGACCTGTTTTAGTCTTTCCCTTTGAAGCTGCCTCAGAAGCCGATGCCTGCTCAGCGGCTCCGGACCCATCTGAGGGAATAGTTTCCAAGTGTCCAATACCTTGAGTATCCAGAGGCCTAGTCGGCTCCACGTGGGAGTCGGAAGCGGCCTCTGGCTCTGAGGTAGTGGGCGTCAGGGGCTGCGAAAGCGCCTCACTGAGAACCGGTGATTGTCCTAATGGAGTCGTCTGTTTTGGACCTCGGATGCCTGTCCTTTTCCTTGCGCTTTTTATAAACTCCGGTCATCGGCTGTTCCGACGGCATTATGTAATTAAATCTTCGGCCAAAGTAATGAAAAGCAAAATCATACCAACGCTCAGTAGTGCGTTGGTTAAATCTAGCACAAAACCGACAGCTAGCAACGTCGTGGTCAGGGCCTAGGCAAGGAATACAGTAAGAATGAAAATCCTTATGAGGTATTTGCTTCCCACAAGAAATACAATTGTTAACTTTTTCTGACATCGGTCTGGAGCAAGAAAAAAGTGTCCCCAACAGGGTACTTCGCTTTAATGAAGACTTCGGATCTTTAATTCGAATTTGAAAATCTCAGGAGTCTGCTGACCGGCACTTGCGAACTGCTTTTGCTTCGGGCACAGTGCGGCAAGAAAGACTGGGGAAAATGGCGTCGGCTGCATCTTTTATACCCCTGGCACACCGACGTCAGGGAAGAGGCGACGGCAACAGACGCCAGACCAGGACTTTGGAATTCAGGCAGACTGTGGGTAGCATGCCAGCAGGATAACCCAAGTGTAATGACTGCAACAGTGAAACACAATGAACATCTGTGGTGTTATCTGTCTATCAGGAGTTGCCCTGGAAGGATAAGGTATTTGAAAGCTGTCAGAGGATTCTGTACAGCTAACATTTCTTTTTGATTGATATGCAGGGAGATTTGTCCTGGGCTCCATTTGCCTTGAACGCATTTGCCCCCCATGCATAGTCTGATGAGTCTGTTGTCAGGGTTTGGACGGCAAGGGACTGAGTGAAAGGAAGTCACTTGTTGTGGTTGTATGCCTCTGCCCACCAAAGGAACTCTGGCCCTTAGACAAGGAATGATCGGAATCAGTGTTTCCAGGTCCTGAGAGTGTTGACGCCAGAGACTTTTAAAGTACCACTGAAATTTCCTCATATGTAGTCTTGCATACGGAATTAGTAGAATGCATGAGACCAAGAACCCTAGGGCTTGCAGTATTTTTCTTGCAGATAACTGGGCTTTGGTGGCCATTAATCGGAAGTAGTTTGTCAAATAAACCTGTTTTTCTAAATTGAGGAATGCCATCTGGGAAGTTGTATTCAAGCCTGCTCCCAGGAATACAATTTTTTGGCTGGCCACCAGTTGTGATTTTTTTTTCGTTGACGGTGTACCCCAGAGAAGTTAAAAGTCTCTTTATAAATGCCAGGTGCTGAAGTAGAAATTCCTGACTGTCTGCCTGAATCAGGCAATCGTCCAAGTACGGGTACATTTTAATATTTCTCTGCCTGCAGTAAGCAATGGCTGGAGCCAGGCAGGGGATGTGCAGATAAGCTTCTTTTAAGTCTAAGGTGACTAGCCAGGCGTACTTGGCTAGCAAAGGAAGAAGCTGTTGTAGTGTAAGCATTTTGAATTTTGGGACCACCAGGAAGGTGTTGAGAATTGAAAAATCCAGTACAGGGCACCAAGAGTTCTCTTTTCTGGGCACCAGGAAAAGTCTGGAGTAGAAACCCTGTCCCCTTTGCTCTATTGGAACAGGTTGAATAGCCCTGATACTGAAGAGAAGTACTTGCTTTTGAGTCTCTGCCCACTGGTTTGGAGAAAGGTCTGGCAACTCGCTTGGGGTTGGCAGCGAGTGGAAGTAAAATCTGTATCCCTGGGATACAATGTTTAGGACCCATCGGTCCGGGGTAATGGACATCCAGTTTTTTGCATGCAGTGCAAGTTTTCCTCCTAGGGGTGCAAGTACTTGGGCATGGCTGGGAAGGATGATAGACAAGTCATTGTGAACTTTTTCCATAAGGGGGTGACTTACCACTCCCTGTTTTTGAGGTGAGAGCACTCCATTATTTAGATCTCTGCATACCCTGAGACTGTAGTCTTGGTGGTCTGTTGCCCCTGGGTTTGGACTGAGAAGGTCTGGGAGGGACTGAGAAGGTCTGGGAGGGACTGAGAAGGTCTGGGAGGGACTGAGAAGGTCTGGGAGGGACTGGAAAGGACCAGTTTTTAGAAAGCCAATGCCTACTGAATCTAGGTGGCTGCACCTGTAAGAAATCTAACAGTTTGCATAGATTTAGCTTTTTCCTCCATCTTTTTAACAACTTCTGCTTTTGTGCCACACAAATGTTCCTGGTTTAATAGCGCATCTAGTAATTTTGCTTTGACATGGTCTGGCAAGATTTGTTCCTTCAAGCATGCCTTCTCATTACAGACCCAGTGACAGCAGCCCTGCAAGATGCTTCTAAGGCATCAAAACCACACTGCAAAGTACGTTTACTAACTTGGTTTGCAGAATGCATTAAGTCTTGTAAATCTTTATTTTCTGTACAATCTGGAAGCAACAACATTTTTTTGTTTAATTAGTTCCATAATATGCTGCTGGTCCTTCAACATGTGAAACTGGCAATTCAAAGCCCTGATGGCAAGAGTAGCAGAGGTATACACCTTCTTACCCCCATCTGTCTAAAGCCCTAGAATCCCTGTCTGAAGGGGTAGGGTTTTTTGCTGTAGTAGCCTTAATGCCCTTAGGTCCCTGGGAAACTGTCTCTGGATCCGCAGCGGAATTCTTACAGAGAAATTTGTGACAGTCAGGTACTCTGTAGTACTTGTCAGGCTTTCTAGGAGCTGGTCGTAAAGTATCAGGAGTAAGACTGGATTCCATGAAGACATCATCTACAATTATCCAGGACAGGGGTTATAACTAGAGGCCTGTCCTGAGGCAAGTCTAAGATTTCTCTGAGTATCTTTTTGGACTGAGGGTAGTCCTGGCATTCCCAGCGGAAATGCTCTCTTAAGATATGCAAGGTTTCACCAAAAGAAAAGCCCTCTGGAGGGGAGGCAGAGGGAATGGAATCTGCATCTGAATCCTCATAGGTAGATAAGGGTATGTGTACTGGTAATAAGAGAGATCAGAGACATCAGACTCATGGTCTGTAGAATCAGAAGGAATATCAATTCTGTGTCTTTTAAAGGGGGAAGGCTGGCTTCCCCTAATTAAAGTTAAGAGGTCTTCAGTCATTCTAAGCATTTCTTTCTGTGGCATGGGAGCTTAAGCATGTGCTTTGCTTGTTAGTTTTCTAGGTGTAGTGCAAACAATGGGCGTGAGAAACTCGGTAATTTTATTCAAAAACGAAGTTGGTTTAATATGAACATCGGAAAGCCGGAACACACCCTCAGAAGCCGGTGCCTGCACACCAGCTCCGGACCCATCCAATGTAGAGACATCCGCAGGTTCCATAGTCGAAGCAGCATCTCGTGGCATACCAGACTCAATCTGTAGAAGCGGGTATCAGGGGCTGCGAAGATGTCTCAATGAGTACCGACGAACTGGCAACTAGCTTAATGGAAGCATCGTCGGCAGTTTTGGACTTATGTGGTCTGTCTCTCTCTTTATCCTTGTATTTTTTCAGAAGATCAGTAGTCGGATGGCTTATCAAAGCCATTTCGGAATACAGAGAACGAGATCAAAAGACTTGAGCGACAAAAATAGCCCAACGACGAATAGTTCTGGTATTAAACAAGACACAAAACCGAACGCGAGAAACATCGTGGTCAGGGCCTAAACAGGTGACACAGTAAGAATGAAAATCTGAGGCATTTGCTTTCACAAGCAAGACAATTAACTTTTTCTGACATTGGTTAGAGCAAGAAAAAAGGATCCCCAATGGGGTACTTAGCTTTAGAAGACTTCAGGTTTGAAACTCAAAAAAACAAAATTTTCAGGGAGCGGCTGACAGGCACTTGCAAACTGCTTCTCACTACTGCACGGCAAGAAAAGCTGATGTAATGGCATTGGTTGCATGTTTTACACCCCTGATGACCTGACTTCATGGAATAGGCGACAGCATCCAAAGCAGAAATCCCAAGACTGGCATTCGGGCTGAGTGAGGGCTACCTGCAGGCAGATAACCCAAGTGTGATGACTGCAACAGTGAAACACGAACATCTATGGCTATGGTAAGATTTTACGCAACTATTTTATGTCCTTCTATTCCTATGTTGCAGTATTATTTTGTGGGAGAGTACCACAGCTTAGCTGGACGAGTGGGTGGCCGATGCAAAAGAAGATTCTATAAAGCCCTGTAGGATTGCTCTGGCAAATCCTGCCCATGCTCTGGAAACCTGGTCTAACTTGTGGTGTTTAGCGAAAGTGTGGATAGTGGACCATGTAAGCTGCTTCCATAATGGAAGATGTGACCAGACCTTTTAGGAAAGCCTTTGAGGCGGCCACTGGCCTGGTGGAATAGGCTTTTACTCCCACTGGGGGACTTTTTCCATGGTAGGAGTAGCAAAGATAGTTTTCCTGATACAGCATGAGATGGTCTGTTTGGAGACTGCCTTGCCCAATGCTCTAGGATGGAAGGAAACAGAGTTGCTTTGATTTCCTAACGGGGTACTTAACCAACTCTGACTTCGGTCTGAAACTCCGAATTCGAAAAATTTCAGAATGCCGAACGGCACTTGCAATACTGCTTCTGCATCGGACCATGCGGCAAAAAAGACTGAGGATATGACGTCGGTCATGCGCATTTGTACCCTGACGTTCTGATGTCAGTCAAATGCGCCTTGACCGACGTCAGCCTTATACTCTGATATTCGGGCCGACCGAGGGACAGCGGACTACCCAAGTGTTAGGACTGCAGCAATGTGAGATGAAGAACATCAGAGTTGCTTTGATTTCCTAATGGATTTTGTTTTGTCCAGATAAAATCTAACTTGTCTGTGTACATCTAGGGAGTGAAGTATTCTCTCACCTTCATTGGTGGGAGAGGGAAAGGTGGATAGATTGACCACCTTGGGCATAAAGGAGGGGTTAGTTCTTAGTGTTACCCTGTCTTTGTGGAATGTAGTATGGGGGGGCGAGCCATTAAGGCTTGTAGTCTGAAACCCTTCTGGCTAAGGTAGTAGCCACTAGCAGAACTGTTTTCCATGTACACATCTGAAAGGTAGCTGACCCAGCAGGTTCGAAAGGATTCTGGGTAAGCTTTTCCAGGATGAAGTTAAGGTCCCAGGGTGGAGGGAAAGGCTTTTTTGGGGGTCTCATGTGTAAACACCCCTTTTAGGAAGAGTTTTACATTGAGCCTGGCTAGCAAGGGAGGGGCTAGTGGTAAGCAGGCTGATACAGCAAAAAGGTGTACTTTCACTGAATAGGAAAGTCCACTTTTATCAGTTGGGGTCAGCAATGCAAGGATCCCTTCCCCTGTCTAGACACCATTTAGTAAATCTTTCCCATTTAGTTAGGTAAGATTTCCTTGTTGTAGGTTTCCTGGCCTCCCTGAGGACTGAAAAAAGTCCTCTGAGTAGTGGTGTCTGAATGGGATCAAAAGTTTATCACCCACAGTGTCATGGACATCTGCAGGTGTGGGTGGATGAGAGTTCCCTTTTCTTGCATCAGAAGGTCCACCTTGTAGAGTAACTTGTAGTGATTACCCTTGCCTAGATTGTGAAGTAGGGAGACCCAGTGCTGCCTTGGCCAGTAGGGTGTCACTAACAAGATTTTTAGTTTGCCTCTCCTGATTTTCAGGAGGACTTTCGGAATCAGTGGTAAGGGGGGGGGGGGGTGCATATAGAAATTTCCCCTTCCAGGAGATGTTGAAAGCATCTTCCCTCCAGGCTAGAGGGGAGTAGGTCTTTGAGCAGAAGGTCTGCAGCTGCCTGTTCTGGGGGGAGATGAACAGGTCTATATGTGGAGTCACCCACCAGTGGACAATGTCTAAGACCACTGTCCTGTCCAACATCCGTGTTGAGGAGAGGATGTCCTGCTTAGAAGATCTGCTTGCTTGTTGTCCTGCGAGGGAATGCAGGTTGTCTGCAGGGACAAGTTGTGGAGAGAGGCTAGATCCCATATCAGCATCGTTAGTCCTCCCTGCGGTAGAGTGGCCTCCGAAAGACGTGCGTGAATGGGCGTGCCTTCGCTGAAGGTTGGGCGTCGGGCTGGCAACTCGGCACCATAAAAATCTACTGCCAATCAATAGCGGACCGGAGTTCCGCTGTGGCAACCCCTAACCGGGAAAAGACAAACAAACAAGTCTGCACAGCTGATATGCTTTTGTCCCTCCCTGTTTGTTGAGATACCATATTACAGTGGTCATGTCTGTTACTATTTGAAGAACCCCTGGTAGAAGCAGAGGGGTAAAGATTTTTAAAACTAAGAAGACTGTTGTCATGTCCCTCACATTTATATGCATTTCCCTCAAGGAAGGGTGCCAGGTTGCTTGAACCCTGTAAGATGCCACTGTGGCTCCCCACCTGGAATCTGAAGCATCTGTATGTATTACCTGGGTTGGGGTTTTGGGCTGGAGTGGAAGGTCCAGGTTTAGCCGGACTTGTTGGATCCACAAGGTGATCTTCTTTAGACAGGGAAGGAGAGGGATTTTTTGCTCCAGGTGATTTTGGTGTTGGGACCAAATTTTTTTTAGGTACCACTGTAGTTTGCGCATATGCATTCTGGCCAGTGGGATCGTAGGCATGGTGGGCTGCCATTAATCCCAGTATATGTAGGAATTGCCTTGCAGTTTTTACCCGTGCCTGTAGCAGCTCTTTGAAGTGAGAGGTCTGGGAGTTGACTTCGTCTTGTGGAAGAAAAGCCTTCATTTTGCCCATTTGGATTCTGCAACCGAGAAAAAACTTGTCCTGCTCAGGGTTTAAGGAAGACTTTGGAAGGTTAATGGTGAACCCTAGATTTTGTAGAAGGGACATGGTGAAGTGCAGATGATTTGAAAGAGTATCCTTGCACTCTGCCAAAATTAGGATGTCATCTAGATAGGGGTAGATCTGAATTCCCTGTGTTCTGCAAAAAGCAATGGCTGGGGCCAGGCATTTTGTGAACACACAGGGGGGCAGTGGACAAACCAAAGGGCAATGCAGTAAATTGGAAAAAAAGAAGGCCCAAAGAAACGCAGGAATCTTCTGTGGGAAGGTCTGATGGGTATGTGTAAGTAGGCCTCAAGTCCAAGGTGGCCATAAAGGCCTTGGTTGGGATGAGTGGAAGCAGAGTTGCAAGTGACAGCATTTTGAAGGTGGGCACCTGTAGGTAAAGATTTAAGAAGAAAAGGTCTAAGATGGGTCTCCATGGACCCTCTCTTTTGGGAACCAAGAAGAGACGGGAGTAGAAAAGTACAGTTGTGTCACTTAACATAAATGTAGTCGTTTGAGTGTATTCACTGTTGCAGTCATTACATTTGGGTAATCTTGCTGGCAGGTTGCCCTCAGTCGGCCTGATTAACAAAGTCTTGGGTCCTGTGTCGGTTGCTGTCCCTTCTTCCATGACGTCAGGTCGTCAGGGGTATAAAACATGCAGCAGACGCCATTACATCAGTTTTTCATGCCCCAGATGTCAGGTGCCCCCCAAATGGGGAGCAAAATATATATCTATATATATATGTATATATATATATATATATATATATATATATATATATATATATACATATACATATACATACATACATACACACACACACACACACGTATATAATTTAAAACACAAAAAATATACCTCCAAACAAAAGCAAATACACCAAAAAGGCTTTTAAGCATAGTAAAAGCAAGGAGAGGTATAGTAAGAGAAAAACAGGGGGCTGGACGGAGGGTGACCAGGACTGCAACAGTGAATACACTCGAACATCTACATTTATGGTAAGTGTACACAACTGTACTATGTTCTTCGTGTTTCACTATTGCAGTCATTACATTTGAGTAGAATCCCAAAGCTATGGTTGGGAGGATGGATTTATACAGCATTAGGAGCAGCTATAAGGCCCTGCAGGACAGCAGTGGCAAAGCCAGCTCTGGATTTAGAGAAGAGAGGTAAATGGTAATGTTTGGTGAACGTATGAAATGAGCTCCAGGTAGCAGCTTCTAGAATGTCTCTGGTAGGAACCCCTCTGAGAAAGGCTGCAGAAGTAGATGCAGCCCTGGTGGAATGAGATCTGATCCCCTTGGGGAAAGGTTTACCATGGTGCATATAACAGAAACAAATACAATGGCTTATCCATTTGGAAACAGTCTGCTTTGAAATAGCCTTTCCCTCTGCACCTGCAGCAAATGCCACCAATAGCCGTTCAGATTTTCTAAGAGATTTTGTCCTGTTTAAGTAGAATCTAAATTGTCTGTGTACATCCAATGAATGCAGAATCTGCTCACCCTTGTTCTGTGGATTGGGAAAGAAAGTTGGCAAATGAATGGTCTGATTAAGAGCCACACTGGATACCACCTTAAGCATGAAAGATGGATTGGTCCTGAGAGCCACCCTGTCCGGATAAAAAATAATGAAAGGCTCCACTGCCATAAGAGCCTGTAATTCTGAAATCCTTCTAGCTGAAGTGACTGCTAAAAGGAAAGCTGTTTTCCAGGAAAGAAATTTTAGGTCTGCAGTAGCAGCTGGCTCAAAAGGAGGGAGAGTGAGTTTTTCCAAAACAAAATTGAGGTCCCATGCAGGAGTTGGTGCTCTCCTGGGAGGTCTTAAACTTTTGGCCCCTCTGAGATACTGCTTTAGCAGAGAATGAAAGAAGAGGGGAGTTTCTGTGTTGTAATGAGTTGAAATGGCAGAGGCATGGATTTTTATGGAAGAAAAGGATAGGCCCTTGTGAAGCATCTCAGTTAAGTATTGCAGAATCTGAGGAATGTTGGGCATTGCTGTGCTTATTCCTTGTGACTGGTTCCAGGCACAGAATCTTTTCCATTTGTCAGCATAAGATTTTCTAGTACTAGGCCTTCTAGCCTCCAAAATGACATCCATCACAGGTTTGGCTGAGGGACGCCAAGGGTGAAATTAGTTGATTAGACACGTTGCAAGATTCAAAGTTTGGAGCTGAGTGTGCAGAATTAGGTAGTTCTGCTGAGACAGTAGGTAAGGTGTCTGAGGCAGGTGCCACGGAGGAAGGTGTGACACTGCGCAGGGTACCAGTGTTGGCGAAGCCAGCCTAGAGCAATCAGAATCATTTTTGGTTTGTCCTGTCTGACGTTTAGTAGAACTTTGGAGAGCAGAGGCAGAGGGGGAAAAGCATAGAGTGAAAGTTTTTTCCAGCTGAATGATACAGCATCCACTTTCCAAGCATTTCTGTGATGAATTCTTGTGCAGAATTTGTCCAACTGATAGTTCTGGGGTGAAGCAAAAAGATCTATGTCTGGGCTCCCCCATTTGCGTGTCAACATGTTGAAAACTTGTGGTTCCAGTTTCCATTCTTGTGGGTCCATAAGATTTCTGCTTAGTTTGTCTGCCAGAGCATTTAGCTTTCCTGGCAGGAATTGTGCTTGTAGCTGTATTTGATAAGTCAAGGCCGTGTTCCACAATGCCATGGCTAGTCTGCAAAGGGGGTAGGAAAGTGTACCCCATGCTTGTTTATGTACCACATGACAGTGGTGTTGTCAGTCTTTATCAGTAGTTGTCCTGGATGAAGGTAGTCCTTGAAGGCTGTAAAAGCATTCTGTACAGCTAGCATTTCTTTCTGATTGATAGGTAGGTGCATTTGATTTGGGCTCCATTTGCCATGAATGCACTTTCCTGACAGATGAGCCCCCCAAGCACAGTCTGATGAGTCTGTAGTTAGGGTTTGGGTGGCAGGGGGTGGAGTGAATGGCAAAAACTTGATTTGGTGACAGGCCTCTGCCCACCATAGGAACTCTAGTTGCAGGCAAGGTATAATAATAATTATTGTTTCCAGGCTGTGACAATGTTGACTCCATAAACTTTTAAAGTACCACTGACGTTTCCTCATATGCAGTCTTGCATATGGAATTAGAAGAATGCAGGAGGCCATAAACCCCAAGGATTGCAGAATTTGATTTTCTGGCATAAGGTAAGTCATCTGGGCAGTTGTATTCAAGCTTGCACCCAAGAATGTAATCTTTTGAGAGGGTACCACAGTTGTGATTTCTTTTCGATTATGGTGTACCCTAGACAAGTTAGAACCCTTTTTACAAATGCCAGATGCTTTAGAAGAATGTCCTTGTTTTCTGCCTGAATTAGACAATCGTCCAGGTATAAATATATTTGAATATTTCTTTGCCTGCAAAATGCAATTACTGGTGCCAGGCACTTTGTGAAGACCCTGGGCACAGTAGATAAGCCAAAGGGCAGTGCAGAGAACTGGTAATGCAAGTAGCCTGCTTTGAAGCAGAGGTATCTTCTGCAAGATTCCCTGATTGGGATATGCAGGTAAGCCTCTTAAGTCTAGAGTTACCAACCAGGCATCTTTGCCTGGCATAGGTAACTGTTGAAGAGTCAGCATCTTAAATATTGGAACGTCCAGAAATGTGTTTAGAGTGGATAAGTCCAGAATTGGACGCCATGATTTGTCTTTTCTGGGTACCAGGAAAAGTCTTGAATAAAAACCTTCTCCCATTTCCTCTTCTGGCACTGAAATGAATAGCCCCCATGTTCATGAGGGACAGAACTTGTTTCTGGGCCTCTGCCCACTGATTTGGGGGCAGATCTGGCCATCCATTTGGGATTGGCAATGTGTGGAAATGAAATCTGTATCCCTGGGATACTATATTTAAAACCCTCTTGTCCTGGGTAATCAGTTGCCAGTTTTGTGCATGAAAGTACAGTTTTGTACGTACCCTAAATGTAGATGTTAGAGTGTATACACTGCTGCAGTCATTACAGTTGGGTTATCCTGCCATCAGGCGGTTCCCCAATTGGCCAGAGCTCCAAAGTCTTGGTCCAGCGTCGAAAGCTGTCGCCTCCCCCCTGACATCAGTGCGGCAGGGGTATACAAGATGCAGCCAACACCATTTTCTTCAGTTTTTTTTGCCCCAGATGTCAGGTGCCCCCAAATAGGTAGGCAATTCAAATTGCTAATAAAACATACATAATAAAAGCAAACAACTTTCAGCTACCAGCAAATACTCCCCATAGGTAGTAAAGGGTAGAAGACATAGGTACGTACCAGCAAGTAAGAGGAGGAGGAGGGAGGGTAACCTGGACTGCAGCAGTGTATACACTCTAACATCTACATTTATGGTAGGTACAAAACTGTACTATGTTCATCGTGCTACACTGCTGCAGCCATTACACTTGGGTAGAATCCCAAAGCTGAGGTTGGGTGGCTGATTCTAAAAGGCATTAGGAGTGGCTATAAGGCCCTGCAGTACTGCAGTGGCGAAGCCAGCTCTGGATTTAGAGTATAGAGGCAAATGGTAATGCTTGGTGAAGGTATGCACAGAACTCCAAGTTGCTGCTTCCAAAATATCCTTGGTAGGTACTCCTCTGAGGTAGGCAGTTGAAGTGGCTGTTGCCCTAGTGGAGTGAGATCTAATGCTTCTAGGTACAGGTTTCCCATGGTGTGCATAGCAGAAACGTATACAATGTCCTATCCATTTTGAAATAGTCTGTTTTGAAATGGCTTTTCCCTGTGCTCCTGCAGCATATGCTACCAATAATTGCTCAGATTTCCTGAAAGCTTTGGTTTTCTCCAAGTAGAAGCGTAACTGCCTATGAATGTCCAAGGAATGCAGTGGCCTCTCCCCTTTATTCTGTGGGTTTGGATAAAAAGTTGGCAAATGAATAGTTTGGTTTAGAGCCACACTGGATACCACCTTTGGCATAAACGTAGGGTTAGTTCTTAAAGACACCCTGTCCTGGTGGAAAATGAGGAAAGGTTCCACTGCCATTAGTGCCTGTAATTCTGAAACTCTTCGTGCTGATGTTATTGCCAGGAGTAGAGCAGTTTTCCAAGAGTTATATTTTAATTATGCTGTGTTAGCTTTATGCTGTGTTAGCTGGCTCAAAAGGAGGTAAAGTCAATTTTTCCAAAACAAAATTGAGGTCCCAAGTTGGAGTAGGTGCCCTACGGGGCGGTCTTATGTTTTTAGCCCCTCTGAGATACTGTCTTAGCAAAGGATTAGAGAAAATTGGTGGATCCGTGTTGTAATGAGCAGAGATGGCAGAGGCATGGATTTTGATGGATGAGGAGAATCCTTTGTCCAGCATCTCAGTTAAATATTGTAGTATCTGAGGAATGTTTGGAACCTGAGGGTCAAGGCTGTGCGCTTGGTTCCAGGCACAGAATCTCTTCCATTTATCCGAATAGGCTTTCCTAGTACTAGGCCTTCTGGCCGCCAGAATGACATCCATAACAGCTTTGGAGAGCGGCACTGCCTGCTTGACTAAGGAATATACCATGTAGCTAGGTTTAAGGTCTTTAGCTGGCTGTGTAGTATCCGATTGTTGTGCTGAGTCAGCAGATGTGGTATTGGAGGCAAAATCCAGGGTGGTCCTTGTGCTAAGTTCTTTAAGATTGGGTACAAGTGCTGGCGTGGCCAGTCTGGTGCAATCAGGATCATCTTTGGCTCTTCTTGCCTGGCTTTTATGAGTACCTTTGGCAGGAGAGGTAGTGTGGGAAAGCGTATACTTGTAGGTTTTTCCAGCTGAATGAGAGGGCATCCACTTTCCATGCTTGTGGATGGTAACTCCTTGTGTAGAATTTCTGTAGCTGGCAGTTCATTGGGGATGCAAACAGATCTATGTCCGGGCTCCACCATTTCTGTGTTATCATTCTGAATATCTGTGGATTCAATTCCCATTCATGGGGATCCATGATGTTTCTGCTTAAGTCGTCTGCCAGTGTGTTTTTCTCTCCTGGCAGGAATTGCACTTGCAGATGAACTTGATAGTTTAGAGCTGTGTTCCACAACGTCATGGCTTGCCTGCAGAGGGGTTAGGAGTGAGTGCCCCCTTGCTTGTTTATGTACCACATAACTGTGGTGTTGTCTGTCTTTAGTAGTAGTTGTCCTGGATGCAGCAGGTCCTTGAAAGCTATAAGGGCATTTTGTACAGCTAGCATCTCTTTTTGATTGATGTGGAGATGCCTTTGTTCTGCGGGCCACTTGCCCTGAATACAGTTGCCTGCCATGTGTGCTCCCCAGGCGTAATCCGATGCATCTGTTGTCAGTGTTTGCCTGGCTGTGGGTTGAGTAAAAGGATGTCCCCTTGTTGAGGTGACAAGCTTGAGCACACTATTGAAACTCTTGTTGAAGGCAAGGAATTAGTGGTATAACTGTTTCCAAACTTTGACAGTGTTGAGACCATACATTCTTTAGGTACCATTGTAGTTTCCCCATATGCAGTCTGGCATATGGAATTAGTAGTATGCAAGATGCCATGTAACCCAAGGCCTGCAGAATTTTCCTTGCAGGGAGTGGAGTATTTGTTGCCATCAACTGAAAGTGTTGAGTCAGTTGTCCTTGCTTGTCTGGCGTGAGAAAAGCCATCTGGGCCGTTGTGTTCAAGCTGGCACCCAGGAATATTATTCTCTCGTGAGGGCACTAGTTTTGATTTCTTTTTGGTTACTGTGTACCCCAGGCAACTTAACTTTTTTACAAACGCCAGATGCTTTAGAAGAATGTCCTTGCTCTCTGCTTGAATCAGGCAGTCGTCCAGGTACGGATAAAATTGAATTCCTTTCTCTCTGCAAAATTCAATTACTGGTGCCAGGCACTTTGAGAAAACTCTGGGCGCAGTAGAGAAGCCAAAGGGCAGTGCAGAGAATTGATAATGCATTGAACCAGCTATGAATCTGAAGTATCTTCTGCAGTTTTGTCTGATAGGGACATGCAGGTATGCCCTCCTTGAGGTCCAATGTCACGAGCCAAGCTTTCTTGCCCAGCATGGGAAGAAGCTGCTGTAGTGTTAACATTTTGAATTTCGGAACATCCAGGTAAGTGTTTAGAGAAGAAAGATCCAGAATGGTCCTCCAGCCTTTGTCATTCCCAGGAACTAGAAAGAGTCTTGAGTAAAAACCTTGTCCTTGCTCCTGTGGTGGTACCTTTTGAATAGCTCTCATATCCATGAGTGCTGTAATTTGTTTTTGAGCCTCTGCCCATTGATTTGGTGGCAGATTTGGCATTCCTTTTAACCTTGGCAGAGTGTGAAAGTGGAACCTGTAACCTTGAGATGCAATGTTGAGAACCCATTTGTCTTTGGTGATCATATGCCAATTGTGATAAAAAAAGTGTCAGTTTTCCTCCCAAGGGGGCTGCCAAGAGAGTTGTTTGGCAGCTTTAGTGGGAAGTCATTGGGGCTGCTTTTTATATGGTTGGGGCCTGTCTTCCCCTTCTTTCTGGCCTGATGCAACTCATTGTCGAGGCCTGTAAGGACCTTGTGGTTGATCTCTACCTCTTGGACGTCTGTATCTGCCCCTTTGAGGTCTAACTGGAAAGGACCAATTCTTAGTTGGCCAATTTCTGCTAAATCTAGGAGGATGAACCTGTAAGAAATCTTTCACCGTTTGCATAGATTTTGCCTTATCCTCCATTTTCTTTAATACCTCTTCTGCCTTAACTCCAAATACATCCTGCTGCAAAGGTGCATCCAATAATTTTGCTTTGACATGGTCTGGTAACATAGGTTCTTTTAACCAAGCACGTCTTCTAATGACAGAGCCTGTAACGGCTGCTCTACAAGAGTCAAAACCATATTGCAAAGAATGTTTTCCCACCTGTTCAGCTGCATGCAATAAATCCTGCATTTCTTTAAAAGTAGGAAGATCTGAATCTGGAAGCATTTTTTGTTTCAACTGAGAGTAGAAATTGCTGATATTTTAGCATGTGAAACTGGCAATTTAAGGCTCTCATTGCTAAAGTTGCAGACATGCATACTTTCTTTCCCCATCTGTCTAATGCTCTGGAATCTCTGTCAGAGGGAACTGGATTCTTGGCTGATGAGGCCTTAACCTCTCTGGGTCCCTGGGAAATAGTTTCAGGGTCAGCAACAGGGCTTTTGTACAGAAATTTGTGAGAGTCAGGGACTCTGTAGTACTGGGGTTGAAGGCAAGGAATCAGGATTTAGGCTGGATTCAGTATACACATCATCCACAATATCTAACACTGGCGGAATAGCAAGTGGTCTGTGTTGAGGTAATAAAAGGAAGTCTCTGAGCCTTTTCTTGGATTCCGAGTAATCCTGGCCTTCCCAATGGAAATGCTCCCTCATGGTATGCAAGGTTTCCCCAAAGGAGTAATCCTCAGGTGGAGAGGCTGATGGAATTGACTCCTCAGCATCAGAATCCTCATAAGGGGGTAAGGAATATCCTAGGTCTGAGGATGAATCTGAAGAGATGGACACCTGGTCGGATGAGTCATAGTCTGCATCCTGTCTAGGCTTTTTATCAGGAGGGGGATGGGACCCAGTGATCAGAGTGATTAGGTCTTCGGCCATCTTGAGCATTTGTTTCTTAGGCATGGAGGCCTGTGCTGGAGAATGCTGTATTTGTTTCTTTGATTTTAAAGCTGACTTACACTTAGCAGAGGGTTTAATGCTTAACTGAGTAGGTCTGAAAACACCCTCAGAAGCTGCAGATAGCTCAGCTACTCCGGATCCCTCTGAAGGGTTAGTTTCGGTAGGCTGAATAACTTGTGCATCAGAAGGCCCAGCCATCTCCACGTGGGCGTCAGAGGCAGCCTGTGGTTCTACAGAAGCGGTAGTCAGGGGCTGCGAAGGCGCCTCACTGAAAACCGGAGAACCGGCGACTGGCCTAGAAGAGGCTTCGTCTGTTTTTGGCCTCTGATGCCTATCCTTATTCTTTGCGCTTTTTATGTATTCCGGTCATTGGTAGTTCCGACGGCATGGTATAATTGAATTTTCTACCAAAATAATGTCGGGCAAAATCAAACCGACGTTTAATAGTACGTTTGTTAAACCTAGCACAAAACCGACAACCAGTTACGTCGTGGTCTGGGCCTAGGCATGGAATACAATAAGAATGGAAATCCTTATGAGGTATTTGCTTCCTACAAGAAATACAGTTAACTTTTACTGACATCAGTCTGAGGCAAGAAAAAGTTTCCCCAACGGGGTACTTAGCTTTGTAGAAGACTTTGGTTCTGGATTCGGAATGAAAATTTCAGGAGACGGCCGACCGGCACTTGTGAACTGCTTTTGCTTCGGGCACTGCGCGCAAGAAAGACTGAAGAAAATGGCGTCTGCTGCATCTTATATACCCCTGCCGCATGTCAGGGAGGAGGTGACAGCAACAGACTCCGGACCAAGACTTTGGAACTCAGGCCGACTGGGGAACAGCCTGACGGCAGGATAACCCAAGTGTAATGACTGCAGCAGTGTAACACGATGAACATGTGCCAGTTTCCCCCCCAAAGGGGGAGCTAAAAGGTAAGTGCTTGGTGATTGTAGAGGGCAGTCATTGAGACTGTTTACCATAGGGAGGTGCCTTGTTTCCAGATTTGGAGGTGGAGGCACCCCATTGTTTTGTTCTAAAAGATCCTTGTGACTGAAACCTGGAGCCTTTGGAATGTCTGGATTTGACTTGAGTGGCTCTCAAAGGGACTGG
This sequence comes from Protopterus annectens, assembly GCF_019279795.1. Taxonomy (NCBI): domain Eukaryota; kingdom Metazoa; phylum Chordata; order Ceratodontiformes; family Protopteridae; genus Protopterus; species Protopterus annectens. The sequence goes on from NC_056727.1 coordinate 942,688,009, forward strand.
AAAGGACCAGTTCTTAGTAGGCCAGTGCCTACTAAATCTTGGAGGTTGCACTTGTAAGAAATCTTTCACAGTTTGCATAGATTTAGCTTTATCTTCCATCTTTTTTAACACTTCTTCAGCTTTATTACCAAAGAGATGGTCCTGTTGTAAAGGAGCATCCAACAATTTTGCTTTAACATGGTCAGGCAGAGTTTGCTCTTTGAGCCAAGCATGCCTTCTTAGCACAGATCCAGTTACAGCAGCCTTGCAAGAGGCCTCCAAGGAATCAAAACCACATTGCAAAGTATGTTTTCCAACTTGTTCAGCTGAATGTAATAAATACTGCAACTCTATTTTCCACACAGTCAGAGATTAACATCATTTTTTGTTTAAGTAGTCCCATGATATGCAGTTGATATTTAAGCATATGAAATTGACAGTTTAAAGCCCTGATTGCCAAGGTTGCAGATGTGTAAACCTTTTTACCCCATCTATCCAGCGCCCTGGAATCTCTAAGAGAAGGCGTAAGATTTTTAGCAGTAGAGGCCTTAATGCCCTTGGGACCCTGAGAAATGGTTTCAGGATCAGCAGTAGGGTTTTTGAAAAGGAATGTGTGGGAGTCAGGAACCCTGTAGTATCTGTCTGGCTTACTAGGAGCCGGAGGCAGAGAATCAGGAGTCATACTAGACTCTGACAAAACTCATCAACAATGTCTAGAAAAAGAAGTTATGTCCTTACCATAACGTTCCATGTGGAGTGTTCATCTCGCCTTGGTTATTACACATGGGTTCGGAGCCGATTCTCGGCTCCGTGCCGGCCGACTGCAAGCTCTGCATCGAGAAGAAGCTCGAGGACATCTAATACCCACAATCCCCCTCTGCCTTTACCTCAGATCTAGTTTGCAAGCAAACCAGACATAAAGCACGCACACATGCCAAACTATATACATAGAAGTACATATATACAAACATACCAAAGGTATGATAGTAACACTAATAATGCAACAGCAGAAGGAGAATACTCCAGACCAGGCACCAAATTGAACGTTCTTCCTAAGGGTGGGAGGGTGGGTGTAATAACCAAGGCGAGATGAACACTCCACATGGAGCGTTATGGTAAGGACATAACTTCTTTATGTGAGAGTGTTCAATCTCGCCTTTGTTCTACACATGGGTAGCGTCCTAGCTCCATGATCCTGAGGAACTCAAGGGAGAACGTTCTTGAGCACAGTGGAACCAAAGGTTGCCCTATCCCTAGAAACCCTGTCCACTTTGTAATGAGAGATAAATGTATGTGGTTTAGCCCAAGTAGCAGCCGCACAAATAGTGTCTAGTGGTAAGCGAGCTGCGTGAGCCAAAGATGTAGAAACTGATCTGGTGGAGTGTCCTTTGGGTTTGACTGATAATGTTTGGTCAGAGGCCTCATAAACATATGTGATACAGTCAGTTAGCCATTTAGAAAGAGTTAGTTTCGTAACTGCAAGACCCTTTCTGCTGTCAGCAAAAGCTACAAATAGTTGATCAGATTTCCTGTGATCTTTTGTTCTATCCAAATAAAATCTGAGTTGTCTATGGACATCCAGTTTGTGCAACATATACTCCAATTTATTAGAGTGGTTCTTAAAGAAGGTGGGTAACTCAATGGACTGATTAATATTACTAGAAAAGCAAACTTTGGGGAGAAAGGATGGATTAGTGCGTAGGGATACTCTGTCAGAATGAAATATTAAATAAGGATGTTTGACAGAAAGGGCCTGAAGCTCAGACACTCGTCTAGCAGATGTAATGGCCACTAGAAATAAAGTTTTCCATGACAAATATTTCAATGTGCAACTTGAGGCTGGTTCAAAGGGTGGCAACATCAATTTAGAGAGCAACAGGTTCAAATTCCACGGTGATGTCGGACTTCTGACTGGTGGTCTGATATGAAAAGAACCTTTTAAAAGGCTTTACAAAGTCTGTGAGCCATAATAGGTGCACCACATTCCTCTACATGATAGTTAGAAATGGCAGCTAACTGTACTCTTAAAGTAGCCGGGGAAGCTCCCTCATGAAATAGTTCAGTCAAGAACTCTAAAATCTTGTTTAACGGAGCTATAACAGGGTCCAAATGATGTGAGTCCGCCAAAAGACAAAAGCGTTTCCACTTACTGGTGTAAGTCTTTGTAGTGGAAACTTTATGAGAAGCTACTAAAATATCTTGAACCGCGATGTAAGGGGAACCGACCTGGCTAGAAAGGAAGGAGCAGCCAAGCTGCTAGATGGAGAGATTCTAGAGATGGGTGAGGAACTCCTGGCAGTGAGTCAGTAGATCTGGCTCTGGGTCCAGCATCCAAGGTCCCCGAATGCGGTGATGCAATAGAAAAGGGAACCAAATTTGACGAGGCTAGAACGGAGCAATGAGAATAATAGTCCTCTGAAGGTTGTTGGCTTTCTGTAGAAACTTTGCAATCAGGGGAAATGGAGGAAAAGCATATAGGAGACCGGGGCCAATCGTGCACCAGCGTCCCTGGGGACTTCCCCTGGAGGGGGTAATAGGGCAAAGTAGCTCCTGCATTTGGCGTTCATTGGAGACGCAAACAGATCGCAGGTAGGCTGGCCCCATTTGCGAAAAATCACTCTCGCAACTGACTGTTTGAGGGACCACTCGTGAGGCAACAGTATTGCCCTGCTCAGCCTGTCGGCTATGACGTTGGATGACCCCGGGATGTGCGTTGTGATCAGAAAGCGACCGGTGGACTCCGCCCATTGCCAAATTCTCATGGCCTCTCTGCAAAGTTGGTAAGACCTGGTTCCCCCTTGCTTGTTTATGTACCAGACTACGGACATGTTGTCTGTCTGAACTGCAATGGTCCCTGGAGGAAGAAGGGGAGCAAAGTGTTGCAACACCAAAAACACTGCCCTCAACTCCAGAACATTGATGTGCAGATTGTACTCCAGATTGGTCCATTCGCCTTGGACTGTCTGTCCCTGAAAGATGCCCCCCCACCCTATCAGGGAAGCGTCCGTGGTTATCGCTGACGGTGCGGGTAGCACAAATGGTCTTCCGCTGGATAGGTTGCAAGTCTGTAACCACCACATTAGGTGTGATTTGCATGTTTTCGTTATCAATATTTCGTGAGTCAGTGGAAGTTGTTGGAATGACCATTGTGCAAACAGCAGCCATTGTAGCACTCTCATGTGCAGTCTTCCCAATGGTATCGCAACGAGGGAAGCTGCCATGAGACCCAAGACTTTCAGAACAAGTTTTGCCGGGGACTTTCTGGACGAAAGCAGAAGAGAAATGTTGATTTGAAGTGCTACTATTCTTTCTGTAGGAAGTCTTAGAACCAAATGGTGCGTATCTAATTCTGCTCCTATGAATAAGATATGCTGTGATGGCTGTAGTAAAGATTTTTCGAAATTTACTGAAATTCCAAGGTGTGTACAAAGTTGTAGGGTGTAATCCCTGGCCTGTATCAGTTGACGCCTGGTGGTGGCAGACAGGAGCCAGTCGTCCAGATACGGAAACACCTGGAATCCTAGGCGCCTCAGATGAGACGCTACCACTGCCATGCATTTGGTGAAGACCCTGGGGGCTGTGGTCAGACCAAAGGGCAGGGCTCGAAACTGATAGTGACTGGCTCCCAGCCGAAGCAAATGATCCCTGGGCGCCCTGGCCATTTTGATGTGGTAGTATCGTCCTTCAGATCTATTGAGCACATCCAGTCGTCCTTCTGTAAGAATGGAAGGATCGATTGAAGCGTGACCATTGAACTTTTCCTTCTTGACAAAGGTGTTGAGATGGCTTAGGTCCAGAATCGGCCTCCAGTCCCCTGTTTTCTTTGGAACTAAAAAGAACCTTGAGTAAGTTCGAATCCTATTTGGTCCGCTGGGACTGGTTGGATGACTCTTTTTCTAGCAGCTTTGAAATTTCTGTAGCTGCTGGCTCGCAGATGGGGTGGTACATCTGGGAGTTTTCTCTTTGGAATGGGGGTGGATAGAAATGGGATTTTGTAACCTCTGGTAACAACGCTTTTTACCCAATTGTCTGAAGAAAGGTTTGACAGGCCTGAGGGTATAAAGCTAGCGACCCGACTGCCTCCAGAGCAGGACAGTCGGGCCTCCTCTCAGGAGTGCTGAAAGGTTTGCCAGGAGGTTATCCCTGTCACCTTGGTTTTGCGGACCCCTCTGCCGCCAGGGCGGCGTCTTTCACCTCTGCCGCCCCCTATGCATCTAGGAGGGGCATCACCCTGAGTGTTTGGGAAAGATCCTTGGGGTTTCGAAACCACATTTTCCCACGTTGCCCTTTGGGGTACGGTCTGGAAGGGTGGAAAACAGACTCCGACAGCAGACAGAGTCTTTCCCTCCTGTTCACACCGGGTAAGGGTCTCCTTTACTTTAGGGCCAAAAAGTGTGGCTCCATCAAATGGGGCGTTAGTAAAGGAAGACTTGAAGGCTTCCGCAAACGAACATAAGCGTATCCAGGATTGCCTACGAAGAGCAATCGCTGAAGCCGCTGCCCTACTCGATCCCTCGGCTGCGTAAGATATCAGCCTCATGGACGAGTTTACAATGGATGTAAGGGTGTTGAGATGTGCTGCAACTTTCTCTGAAACAGCAGCATCTGTAGTACCCTGGAGGGTATCTCCCAACTCTTTGACTAGATCCCTCTGTAAGCGTGTAAAATGAGTCAAATAGTTCAGGGAGCATAGAAAGCCGCTGAACTGAAAATGCGCTTCCCGTATCTGTCCATGGTCCTAGAATCTCTGTTAGGCGGATGGACAGATGAGGAAGACTCCGACATCTCCTTTTCGTGGCGCTGCCACCACCATGGCGTCTACTGGAACTCCTTTGGTGAGGTAAGCCTTGTCCTGTGGTGCCGTAATGTACTTATTAGGCTTCCTAGGGACTGGTTCCACCGTGTCAGGTGTCTCCACGCCCTTGAGCAATCAACTCCATTAACTCATCAAGGCGGAGTGACCCAGGAGGAGGAAGGGCGAGCACCAAATGCCTTCAGCAAAACTGACTCATCCTCAGAAGGGGAGGGATTGCCAGTCACCTCTCTGTTTTAGGATCTCCAAGATGTCAGAAAAGGAGACATCTTCTGAAGGTGACTTAGGGGACCCTTCTGACTCATCCAAGTCAGTATCGGATGTCAAAGATTCTTGTGGAGAATCTAAGTGTCTCCTCTTACACAATCTTTTCCTAGGGACTTCTTCGTGGGGAACATCCAAGAAGCCTCCGAGAAGAGGGGCACCCTCTAAGGGTGGCTGAGACACGGTGCTCGACGCTTGGATGTAGCCGTGGGTGCAGAGGAGGATAACGGTCCTTTGTGGGGAGGAGAAGCTGTTCCTGCTGATGTGGTTGTCTGGGTAGACAACACCTTCCTCATGAGGTCGAAGGCCCCGGGTCCCGAGTCAAGGTATCTCCCGGTTCGAAGAAATGGGAAGAATCCCGAGACAGGAACCGAAGGCACCGACCCGAGGACGGAACCGAGTCGATCCGCCGAGGCTCCGAGAGGAGTGTCGGAACGAAACATCAGTCCGACTCGGTCCCGGAACCAAGGATGGATCTTGCTCCGAGACTCCAGTACGGATCGGATGGAGTCGAGGTGAACGGTGCCGACCGAGAAAAGACGGTTCTGGCACCGAGGGCTCCACAATCATCAGTTCAGCTTCTTCCGGCTCAAGACTGGACAGGTCTCGAGGAGGAACAGATGGAGATAGTGGCAGGCCTTCAAGTCTCGACATCAACTGAGAGGAGACCGAGATAAGCTTGGATAAGGCCGTATTCTCCATCAATTTCTGCACCACACGGTCCACATCGGTGTCGGAAAGGGGCCTGGAAGAACGAGTCGAAGGAATCGAAGACGGAGCCGACCTCAACAGAGTCGGTGGAGGGAGCTCAGTCACCGGTTCCAAGACTCGAGGCTCGGAAACTGCCAACAGTTGAACACTCGGCCCCGAAGTCTGTGGAACCGGTGATCTAACTTGACCCGAAGAGCTCGGAGCCGATGACTTGGGCTCCGACGTCTTCGATTCCTTCGAGGATTTGGATGCCTGGTCTGAAGCATCCAGAGCCTCCTGGAAAGAGGGTTTCAATAAACCTCTATCCATCAATTTCCTGCGCCTATCTGTCATGACCCTCCCACTAAAAGAGTGACAAATTGAACAGTCCTCTTGTAAGTGGAGAGGGCCAAGGCAGTAGACACAGGAACTGTGGTTGTCTGTGACCGACATCTTTTGGCCACACTGGCAACGTTTAAATCCAGATTTCATTTTCTCAGACATTTTGTAGTAAGAGAAAAAAGTCAAGTCCAGTAAAGTAGTCAATCCAGAGAAAAAAAGGTCAAATCCGGTAAATATGTCAGTCCGTTTGTCAATCCAAGTAGGGGTGGTAGGCCCCGAAAAACTCTATACCAGTTAAAAGAAGTTAAACTAAGTTAACGGTACCGAGAATTTCTCTCTCTACACACACACCATACACTAAATACAGTAACAAGTAATTTTTGAACAAGTTCTCCTAAAATTTAACAAAAAGAAAGTTAAATCTTATCTGAAGATGCTCGAGCTAGCCTCCAGCGATGCGAATGCAGCAGCGGCAAACTAGATCTGAGGTAAAGGCAGAGGGGGATTGTGGGTATTAGATGTCCTCGAGCTTCTTCTCGATGCAGAGCTTGCAGTCGGCCGGCACGGAGCCGAGGATCGGCTCCGAACCCATGTGTAAGAACAAAGGCGAGATTGAACACTCTCACATCAGGAGGTATAGCCAAAGGGCTATGCTGAGGAAGAAGAAGAAAATCCTAAAGTCTCTTTTTAGATTCAGAGAAATCCTGTCTTTCCCAGTGGAAATGGTCCCTTAAGGTATGTAAAATTTCTCCAAAGGAGAAATCCTCAGGGGGAGAAGCAGATGGGATGGAATCTTCTGCGTCAGAGTCCTCATAAGTAGGTATAGATAAATCCTGTTCGGTAGAAGAATCAGAAGAAATAGAATCCTGATCAGAAGATTTATAGTCAATGTCTTGCCTAGGCCTCTTAGCAGGAGGGGGTTGGTTACCCCCTGATCAAGGTAATTAAATCTTCAGCCATTTTGATCATTTGTTTTTTATAGGCCTGAAAACACACTCAGAAGCTGGTGCCTGCACAGCGGCTCCGGACCCATCTAAGGTAGAGACATCCGCGGGTTCAATACTTAAAGCATCTCGCAGCATACTGGACTCCGAATGGGTCTCAGTAGAGGCCTGCGAATCAAAATCAGCAGGCATCAGGGGCTGCGAGAGCACCTCAGTGAGCACCGGCGAACTAGCGACCGGCTTAGGAGACGCGTCGTCGTCAGTTTTGGACCTCGACGGGCTCTCTGTGTCTTTTTCTTTGCTTTTTTAGGTATTCTGGTAGTCGGATTGCTAACCAACGTCATTTCTGGATAGTTACATCATGACCCTAAATATTTACAAGCAAAAATGTACTGACGTTTAATAGCGCGTTGACTAAATCTAGCACAAAACCGACAACAAGGTATGTTATTGATCAGGGCCTAGTCAAGGAATACAGTACAAATGAAAATCCTTATGAGGTATTTGCTTCCAAGTAATGCAAAATTATTAACGTTTACTGGTATCGATAAGGAGCAAGAAAAAGTTTCCCCAACGGGGTACTTAGCTTTTGGTTGGAGACTTCGGTTCTGAAACTCGAAAACGAAAATTTCAGGGGTCGGCCGACCGGCACTTGCGAACTGCTTCTGCTTTGGGCACCGCGCGGCAAGAAAGACTGATGTGATGGCGTCGGCTGCATGTTTTATACCCAACGACCTGACGTCATGGAAGAAGGGACAGCAACCTACGCAGGACCCAAGACTTTGCTAATCATGCCGACTGAGGGCAACCTGCCAGCAGATTACCCAAATGTAATGACCAACAGTGTAACACTAAGTACAGTTTTGTACCTACCATAAATGTAGATGTTCGAGTGTTCACCCTGCTGCAGTCATCACACTTGGGTTATCCTGCCGTCAGGCGGTCCCGCAGTCGGCCCGAATTCTAAAGTCTTGGTCCAGCATCGGTTGCTGTCGCTTCTTCCCCAACGTCAGTGCGTCAGGGGTGTATAAGAGGCATCCAACGCCATTTTCTTCAGTTTTTCTTGCCCCAGATGTCAGGTGCCCAAAAGGTATCAAAATAAAAATAAACCCTTAGGTACAAGCAAATACACCACAGAGGTAGTATAGGATAAAGTGGTAGAGATACATTCAACTAGTTTAGAGGGGATGGAGGAAGGGTAACCTGGACTGCAGCAGGGTGAACACTAACATCTACATTTATGGTAGGTACAAAACTGTACTATGTTCATCGTGTTACCCTGCTGCAGTCATCACACTTGGGTTGAATCCCAAAGCTAAGGAGGGGAGGTGGAGTCTAACAGGGTTAGAAGAAGCTAGTAGGCCCTGCAAAACTGCAGTGGCAAAACCAGCTCTAGTCTTAGAGTAAAGAGGTAAGTGATAGTGTTTGGTGAAGGTGTGCACTGAACTCCAAGTAGCAGCTTCCAGAATATCCTTGGTTGGCACTCCCCTGAGAAAGGCTGCTGATGTAGCTGTACCCTTGGTGGAGTGGGGCTTAATGTTAGCAGGTACTGGTTTCCCATGATGTGTGTAGCAGAAACGTATGCAATGTCCTATCCATTTAGAAATGGTCTGTTTTGAGATAGCTTTTCCTTGTGATCCTGCAGCATAGGCTACAAAGAGCTGGCCAGTTTTTCTTAAAGCCTTAGTTTTATCCAAGTAGTAACGTAATTGCATGTGAATGTCCAAAGAGTGCAGGAGTCTTTCTCCTTTGTTCTGGGGATTTGGGAAGAAGGTGGGCAAATGAATGGTTTGGTTTAGGGCCACAATGGATACCACCTTTGGCATAAAGGAAAGATTAGTTCATAGAAAAACTCTGTCTTGATGAAAAATGAGGAAAGGTTCCACTGCCATTAGTGCCTGTAGCTCTGAGACTCTTCTAGCTGAGGTTAATGCTAGTAGTAGGGCAGTTTTCCATGAAAGAAATTTTAAATCAGTTGAAAAAGCTGGTTCAAAGGGCGGCAGTGTAAGATTTTCCAGGACAAAGTTGAGATCCCAAGTAGGTGTTGGAGCTCTCCTTGGCGGTCTTAAGTTCTTAGCCCCTTTGAGGTACTGTCTTAGGAGTGGATGTGAAAATAAAGGAGGATCCGTGCTGTAATGAGCTGAAATTGCTGAGGCGTGGATCTTAACAGATGAAAAGGAAAGCCCTTTGTGTAACATCTCAGTTAAATATTGTAGAATCTGAGGAATGTTCGGCTCCAGGGGATTTAGGCCTTTAGCCTGGTTCCAGGAGCAAAATCTTTTCCATTTGTCTGAATAGGTTTTCCTGGTGCTGGGCCTCCTGGCCTCCAGAATGACATCCATAACAGCTTTGGGTAAAGGTGTTGGCTGGCTGTTTAGGTAATTTGCCATGCAGGCTGGTTTAAAGTCTTGAGCTGGCTGTGTAGAATCAGATTGTCTCGCTGGGTGAGCAGGTGAGGAATTTGTGGCAAAATCCATGGTGGGCTTTGGGCCATGTTCCTTAAAATTGGGTACCAATGTTGGCGTGGCCAGTCTGGTGCAATTAGAACCATTTGTGGACTCTCTAATCTGACTTTCAGCAGTACCTTTGCTAGAATGCAGTGGAGGGAAGGCATACACTGTTAATGTTTTCCAACTGAATGAGAGAGCATCCACTTTCCAAGTTAGTGGATAGAAGGTCCTTGTGCAAAATTTTTGAAGTTGGTGGTTGTGGGGCCTTGCAAACAGATCTATGTCTGGGCGTCCCCATTTCTGAGCTATCATTGCAAACACTTGTGGATCTAGTTTCCATTCGTGTGGATCCATGACGTTTCTGCTTAGGTCTGCCAATGTGTTTTTCTTTCCTGGCAGGAATTGTGCTTGTAATTGAACCTGGTTAGACAGTGCAGTGTTCCACAAGGTCATTACTTGCCTGCATAGAGGGTAGGAATGTGTGCCCCCCTGCTTGTTTATGTACCACATAACTGTGGTGTTGTCTGTCCTTATTACTAGTCCTGGGTGTAGAAGGTCCTTGAAAGCTGTTAGGGCATTCTGCACTGCTAGCATTTCTTTTTGATTGATATGCAGGTGTCTCTGATCTGTAGTCCATTTGCCCTGAATGCACTGTCCTGCCATGTGTGCTCCCCAGGCATAGTCCGATGCATCTGTTGTCATAGTTTGCCTGGCTGTGGGTAAGGTGAAAGGCTGACCCTTGTTGAGGTGACATGCCTGTGCCCACCATAGAAACTCCTGTTGAAGGCAGGGAATGAGTGGAATCATTGTTTCCAAGCTGTGGCTGTGCCGAGTCCATACACTTTTCAGGTACCACTGTAATTTCCTCATATGCAGTTTTGCAAATGGTAGTAGTAGTATGCAAGATGCCATGAATCCCAAGGCCTGCAGAATTTTTCTTGCAGGGAGTTGGGTCTGTGTTGCCATTATTCTGAAATATTGAAACAGCTGTCATTTGTCTGGCGTAAGATAAGCCATCTGGGCCTGTTGTATTCAAGCTGGCACCCAGGAATGTTATGTTTTGTGAGGGCACTAGTTTTGATTTATTTACTTTACTGTGCACTCTAGGCAACTTGGAAGGCGTTTGACAAATGCCAGATGCTGTAAAAGAATGTCCTTGCTTTCTGCTTGAATAAGACAGTCGTCCAGGTATGGGTATATTTGAATTCCTCTTTGTCTGCAGTATGCAATTACTGGTGCCAGGCATTTTGTGAAGACCCTGGGCGCAGTAGATAAGCCAAAGGGCAGTGCAGAGAATTGATAATGCACTGAACCTGCAATGAAGCGGAGGTATCTTCTGCAATTTTGTCTGATAGGGACATGCAGGTATGCCTCCTTGAGGTCCAAAGTGACTAGCCAAGCATTCCTGCCCAGCATGGGAAGAAGCTGCTGTAGAGTGTTAGCATCTTGAATTTTGGTACTTGCAGATAGGTGTTCAGAACTTGAAAGATCCAGAATGGGTCTCCATGCTTTGTCCTTTCTTGGAACTAGGAAGAGTCTTGAGTAAAATCCTTGTCCCTGCTCCTGTCTAGGTACCTGTTGAATGGCTCTCATGTTCATGAGAGCTGTAATTTGTTTTTGTGCCTCTGCCCATTGATTTGGTGGCAGGTTTGGCATTCCTTTGATCCTTGGTAGAGAGACAATGTTTAGAACCCATTTGTCTTTTGTGATGATGTGCCAGTTGTCTGCAAAAAATGCTAGTTTTCCTCCCAAGGGTGTTGCCAGGAGAGATTTGCTTGGTAGCTTGAGGATAGAGTCATTGTGCCTGCCTTCTGCTAGCTTGGGGCTTGTCTTCTCCTCCTTTCTTGGTAGCAGAACCCCATTGGCGGGGTTTGTAAGGGCCCTGTGACTGACCTCTGCCCATTGGGCGTCTGTATTTGCCCCTCTGTGATCTGTCTGAAGCTGGAAAAGGACCAATTTTTTGTTGGCCAATTTCTGCTGAAGCGAGAGGGTTGTACCTACAAGAAATCCTTGACCGTTTGCATAGATTTAGCCTTATCCTCCATTTTCTTTAAAACCTCTCCTGCTTTGACACCAACTACATCTTGTTGTAAAGGTGCATCTAATAATTTTGCTTTAACATGGTCAGGGAGGGTTTGCTCTTTTAACCAAGCATGTCTACGAATGACTGAGCCAGTAACAGCTGCTCTACAGGAAGCTTCCAGTGAATCAAGTCCGCATTGTAAAGTATGCTTGCCCACCTGTTCAGCTGCATGCAACAGATCCTGCATTTCCTTGAATTCAGGCTGTTCTGAGTGAGTGTTCATTTTTTGTTTTAACTGAGACATCAGGAATTGTTGATATTTCAACATGTGAAACTGGCAATTTGCTCTCATAGCCAGAGTTGCAGAGGTGTATATTTTCTTTCCCCATCTATCTAGGGCTCTGGAATCTCTTTCAGGGGGCACAGGATTTTTAGCCATAGAAGCCTTTGCTCCCTTAGGACCCTGGGATATGGTTTCTGGGTCAGCTACCGGGCTCTTATAGAGGAATTTGTGTGAGTCAGGTACTCTGTAGTATCTGTCTGGTTTGGCTGGAGCAGGAGGTAGAGAGTCTGGATTTAAACTAGACTCCAAGAAGACATCATCCACAATATCTAAAACAGGAGGGATAGCAATAGGTCTGTGCTGGGGTAATAAAAGGAACTCTCGGAGCCTTTTCTTAGAATCTGAGTAATCCTGGCATTCCCAGTGGAAATGTTCTCTCATGGTATGTAATGTTTCCCCAAAGGAGTAGTCTTCAGGGGGAGATGCTGAGGGAATAGAGTCTTCAGCATCAGAATCTTCATAAGGTGGAAAACTGTAATCCTGTTCCTCAGAAGAATCTGAGGAGAGGGAAACCTGGTCAGAGGATGCATAATCCTCCTCTTGTCTTGGTCTTTTATCAGGAGGGGGATGGGAACCCCTGATAAGGGTAATTAAATCTTCAGCCATCTTAAGCATCTGTTTCTTAGGCATGGGGCCTTGACCTGTAGACTGATGAACTGTTTTCTTAGGTTTTAAAGGAGTTTTAAGCTTAGCATAAGATTTAATGGTGAGTGTAGTCAGTCTGAAGACACCTTCTGCAACCAAAGGTGTTTCCGCTGCACCGGTGTCTAAATCTGCTCCGGTGTCGGTAGATGGCTGCGTCGGCCTAACAGACTCCGCTTGGGAGTCTGCAGCTGTCTGGGGTTACAGCTCTGTGGTCGTCAGGGGCGGCGTAGGCGCCTCACTGAAAACCAGAGAACCAGCGACAGGCCCAGCTGAGGCCTCGGGGTCTGGCTTATTCCTAGGCTGCCTGTCCTTATCCTTTCGTTTTTTTACGAATTGCGGTCGTCGGCTGCTCCGACAGCATGATATAATTGAATTTCCTACCAAAGTAATGCCGTGCAAAGTCAAACGGCGTTTGATAGTGCGTTTATTAAACGTAGCACAAAACCGACAACCTGTGACGCCGTGGTCTGGGCCTAGGCAAGGAATACAATAGGAATGGAAGTCCTTTTGAGGTATTTGCTTCCCACAAGAAATGCAATTGTTAACTTTTTCTGACATCGGACTGAGGCAAGAAAATTTTCCCCAACGGGGTACTTAGCTTTATTGAAGACTTCGGACTGAAATTCAAATCGAAAATCTCAGGTGTCGGCCGACCGGCACTTGCGAACTGCTTCTGCTTCGGGCACCGCGCGGCAAGAAAGACGGAAGAAAATGGTGTTGGATGCCTCTTATATACCCCTGACGCACTGACGTCAGGGAAGAAGCGACAGCAACCGACGCCGGACCCAGGCTTTGGAATTCGGGCCCACTGCGGGACCGCCTGACGGCAGGATAACCCAAATGTGATGACTGCAGCAGGGGAACACTATGAACATCATCCTTTTCCTTCCTGTCCTGCAGGGACCTGTTCTATGGTACCCAGCTGCAGAAGACCTGTCAAAACCTGTGGGAGGAGATACTGTTGGTTTTTGGGAGGGAAAGGAATGCCTCTCATGAATGGTTTTACTTTCCAAGAGAGGAAGTATCCTTTTTGTATTATGGACAGTACCCATTTGTCCGAAGTGATGGTTTTCCATAAATGGAGGCAGTGGGAAAAGCGGGCTGAGAGTGGTAGGGGGGCAAGGCAGTTACGCATTATTGGGACCTCCTCTGTCCTGAAAAGGCTGTCTAGTTGCAGAGGAGCAGGTCTGGAAGTGGTAGGTCTTCTTGCACCTCCTCAAGATCTGGAAGAGAAATCACCCGCCTGGGCTGGGTTTCGCCTCACAAAAGTGGCTTTTGCCAGATAATTTCTATAGTACTTTGGAATAGAGGACACCAATAAATGTTTAATGTCCTGTAATTCTTTACTTTTTTCTTGCAGTTTCCTGAAAAGATCTGCAGATTGCTTTCCATAAAGAAAACTGTGGTCCAGGGGGGGCATCCAAGATCTTTGACTTAATGTCTTCTGGGAGACTTTGAAGTCTCAGCCAGGAGTATCTCCTGAGAACAAAAGCATCTGATACAGTGCCTGGCTACTTGTGCAGCTACACTAAGTTTTGAGGAGTTGTCAGCTTTAGTAGGGTAGTCAGTGATAGTGGTCAGCATGGAAGAGGCTTGAGCGGCCAAGTCCAAAGCATATTTAATGATGTGTGCCTGATAGTTAATGGCTCTGAAAGCCAAAGTGGAGGAGGTATAGACCTTCTTACCTATTCTATCCATAGATTTACTGTTTATCTGTGGGTAGGAGTGAGGCAGATGGGGAGGAGTCTGGACTGCTTATCAGGATAGGTGGCAATCACTGCTGGGCCTGCCAAGGGTTTTGCTAGTCAGGCACCTTGCACAAGCGATCTGGTGGCTTGGGGGCAGGTGGCTGTGAATCTGGAGTCTTAGATGCAGAGTTAAAGGCGTCTAGGTAAGCAGGTAGGACTGGTGGAAAAGCAGAGGGGAGGGGGATTCTACTTGAAGAAGCTCAAAATACCTCTTTTCGGTATCAGACATTTGGGAGGTATCCCACTTGAAATAATCTTTCATTTTGGTAATAGTCTCAAAAAACGTGATATCTTCAAGGGGGGGGGGGTGAATCTCTGCCTATAGATTCCTCATCAAGAGAATACTACTCCTGGGGTGAAACAATTTGGGAGGTACAAGATACTGAGTCCTCAGAGAAGGAAAAGGAAGTATCATGCTCTTCCTTCCCTAACCTGAGATGGGGGGGGGGGTGGCTGAAGCAGGCCTGGGGCTGAGCAAAGGAAGAGTACTGGAGGATGAGGCTGAAGGCCTGAGGGCCATGAAGGCCTGCATCAGGGAAGAAGTGAAGGACTGCCAGTCAGGTAGGCCTTCTCCAGTCGAAGAGGTGTGCTTGGTTTTCTGATTCTTTTTTGCTGGGGTAGATGTTGGAGCAGGCCTGGAATCTGGTCTAATAGTGACCGTTTCTGTAGGAGGGATCCTGGTCGGAAGTTCAACAGATTCTGGTTCCCCCTTGACCTCGACGGTAGTCAGGGTCTGGGTTCTCTCTGGGGACATGCCGGTCATTGGCTGAGCAACAACTTCCACAATGGTAGCCGAAGTCAATGGGCATCCCTCAGCTCCTCAATTGTCAGCTGGCGGGGTATCCGGTAACAGAGCGGCAGAAGAAGAGGGCCTGGGAAACTGGGCCTTCTTACGAGGAGGTTCTGACGTGGCCTCTGTAGTGGGATCCATCCTTAGGGCTAACCGCTTAAGGCGCTGGTTTTCTAAGTAAAGGTTAAGTGTGGCCAGATGGCTGCGTTGGGTCTTCAGCACAAACAACTGACAAATGGAGCAAGCGGTATGGTCATGCTCCAGGCCTAAGCAAAAACACAATGGTCATGGGAGTCTTTATGGGATATCTGGAGCCTGCACTGGCATTTACCCTTTTTACCTGACATCGGCTATAAATTGCTACAACAAACCAAGCCTAAGCAATAGCAGTGAGATAAAAAGAAAATAAAATACCCAATGGGTTACTTAGCTTTTATTTTCAGACGTCTGATGCGAAAGAGCGAACACACGAAGCGTTGGTCGTCTACGGCTGAAAAGTTGAGGATTCTGTGCAGAGATGTCACATTTAAGGCCCCGGTTTATGGCCCTACGTGTGACGTCACATGCAGCTGCAACAGCCAAGCTGAAGCTTTTGTATAGGAGCAGATGTACAAGTCACCTGAGGGCAGGAAATCCCACAAGAATACTGCAACATAGGAATAGAAGATCAGTACCAAATAGTCCTGTGATTCTCTGTTTAGGAGGATGTGGTTTTATGTCCTGTAAAATGGCAATGGCACATCTTGCTCTGGCTGGACACAATCTATGGTGTTTGGAAAAAAAATGGAAAACATCTCCAAGCTGATGCCTCAAATATGTTCGGAGTGGATATATCCTCAAAGGCAGCTACTGTGGTGGCTGTTCAGGTGGACAGCTTTTTGATCGCAGCCCAAAGTTGCTTCTTACTAGACTCACAGCAGAGGGAAACTGAGTTAGCAAGCTATATGGAGAGTCTACTTGAAGAATTGTTTACCTGCTTTTGCAGTTGTGGACCAGACAAAAATCTGATCATGCGTCTTATGTTTTACATGCTAGAGTGCAATACAGGAGCTGTGAAAAGCACATCCATCAAACACTATGATCTTCCCTCTTTTCTGCGAATCTGAAAAAAGGCAGAAAGTAGTACCACTTGTTAGAGAGCTGGCAGAAGCTACTTTTAACATGAAAAAGGGGCAAGTCTGAACATTTACCCTGTGTATTGCTTTTTGTTAATAGTTTTCATCCCTGACACCCTTTTAGCTGAACAGCTACCAGGAATTGTACTTGGCACAAAATCTGCAAGATTTTAATTATTTTAGAAGGGCAGAGTTAAATCACAAGGGAGAAACACTGGTTTCTTCTGATATTTGATGTGCACTACCCATTTCTGAAACAACTTGACAATGAAAACAGGAGGAAAATGTAAGGTCAAAGGCTAGGCATAAAGTTACTATATGCAGTCATTGAGCCTGCTGGTAGATATTACATGCTAACTTGTTAGTAAATAAAAATAAAAAGTATTCCTTATATTATATTTGTTACATGCGTTCTCTGAAACATGGATACTGGCTGCATGCATGGTTACAAAACAGAAAATGCCTGAATATACACTAGCTTCAAAACATCAGAACGTGCCTTCTTATATGGTAGCGAAACAACAGGTTATACTGCAGCCAAAATCCAAAGTTACACTGTAAGCTACAAAATGGCATAAACTGTATTGCTACACACTGCAAACACTTAAATACACAAGGTTATAAGCTCCTCACTTAAAAAAAAAAAAAAAAATCACTGAAAAATGCCTAGATAAATACACTTGCTCCACTTAAGAATGAATGGAGACTACAGATACGGAATGGAGAAGGGAATGTTAAGGGATTGCTCAACTATAATGAGCCCATTATGCCTGCTATTTATCTCCCCTTTACTTATAAAATCAAGGGGCTAAAATATTGCCCTGGAATGCATTATTTTTTTTTCTTTTGAATGGAGCCATTTTATGAATCAGCTTTGCTTTTAACAATCCCTTATTAAGCACAAAGTACAGTTTTGTACCTACCATAAATGTAGATGTTCGAGTGTTCACCCTGCAGCAGTCATCACACTTGGGGTTATCCTGTCATCAGGCGGTCCCGCAGTCGGCCGGAATTCCAAAGTCTTGGTCCGGCGTCGGTTGCTGTCGCCTCTTCCCTGACGTCAGTGCGCCAGGGGTATATATAGTGCAACCGATGCCATTTTCTTCAGTTTTTCTTGCCCCAGATGTCAGGTGCCCCCAGAAAAGGTGGTCAGAAATTAGTACCAAATGGAGTAACCTCTGCAAAAACACAAACTCCCTTCAGCTATAAGCAAATACATCAGTAAGGTATTGAAGAGATTTAGTCAGTAGATCAGAGGGGATGGAGGGAGGGTAACCTGGACTGCAGCAGGGTGAACACTCCAACATCTACATTTGTGGTAGGTACAAAAAGTACAGTTTTGTACCTACCATAAATGTAGATGTTCGAGTGCTAATACAGCTGCAGTCATAACAGATGGGGTTCTCCTGCCGTCAGGCGGGTCCTCGGTCGGCCGAATTCCAAAGTCTAGGTCCGGCGGCGGTTGTCGTCACTTCTTCCCTGACGTCAGTGCGACAGGGATATAAAGGAACCAGCCGACACCATTTTCTTCAGTTTTTCTTGCCCCAGATGTCAGGTGCCCCCAGAAGGAAGGCAATACATAAATTTGTGTAATAAAGCAATGCCATATAATCAAAATACAGTAGTTGCAAGCAAATACACCATAAATGAATACCCCAATCAGGTTGTATGAGGATGTGTTAGCCTATAGGCCTGTCACAAGAGGGGAAGGAGGGAGGGAAACCTGGACTGCAGCTGTATTAGCACTCGAACATCTACATTTATGTTAGGTACAAAACTGTACTATGTTCATCGTGCATACAGCTGCAGTCATAACAGATGGGTAGAATCCCAAAGCGAAGAAAGGGGTGGTAGGCACTAGCTGGAACTAGGAGGAGCCAGGATGCCCTGCAAGACTGCAGTGGCAAAGCCTGCTCTAGTTTTGGAGTATAATGGTAGGTGGTAGTGCTTGGAGAAGGTATGCACAGAACTCCAAGTGGCTGCTTCCAAAATATCTTTGGTAGGAACTCCTCTGAGGAAAGCTGCAGAGGTAGCTGTGGCCCTTGTGGAGTGAGATCTGATGCCTGTAGGTACAGTTTTGCCATGAAAAGAATAGCAAAAGCGTATGCAGTGGGCTATCCATTTTGAGATGGTCTGTTTCGAAATTGGCTTTCCTTGGAGCTCCTACAGCATAGGACACAAAGACCTGTTCTGATTTTCTGAAAGGCTTTGTTCTGTCCAGATAATAACGTAGTTGTCTGTGGATGTCCAAGGAATGTAGTAATCTCTCCCCTTTGTTTTGAGGATTAGGATAAAAAGGTACGTAAGTGTATGGCCTGATTCAAAGCTACCCTGGATACCACTTTAGGCGTAAAGAACGGGTTGGTTCGTAAGGAAACTCTGTCCTGATGGAAGATGATAAAAGGCTGCACAGCCATGAGAGCTTGTAGTTCTGAAACCCTACGAGCTGAGATAATAGCCAGAAGGAAAGCTGTTTTCCAGGACAAATATTGCAAATCTGATGAGGCAGCTGGCTCAAAGGGAGGCAAGGTCAGTTTTTCCAGAATGAAATTGAGATCCCAAAGCAGGTATTGGTTGTTTTCTTGGGGGTCTTAGATTCTTAGCCCCTCTGAGGAACTGTCTTAAGAGAGGCTGAGAGAATAAGGGTGGATCAGTGTTGTATTCTGCAGAAATGGCTGAGGCATGGATTTTGATGGAGGAGAATGAAAGTCCACTGCTTAGCAGCTCAGCTACATACTGTAGTATTCGAGGTAAATTCAGTTTTCCAGGATCCTGGCCCTTTTTCTCATTCCAGACACAAAACAGTTTCCATTTTGAGGAGTAAGCTTTTCTAGATGACGGCCTTCTGGCCTCCAAAATGACATGCTGCACCTCCTTGGAGAGTAGGGTCTGTTGTGATGCTAAGGAATCTTCCATGTGTCTAGATTGAGTGTTTTTAGCTGGCTGTGAAGAGTTTTGAAGCTGTGCTGAGTCAGAAGAGGAGGCATTAGAGGCAGGGTCCATGGTGGGGAATGCATCAGGCTTCTCAGGAGTGGATACCAGTGTTGTCTTGGCCAGTCCGGAGCAATGAGAATCATCTTTGGTCTATCTGCTCTGGTTTTCAATGGAACTTTGGGCAGCAGAGGAAAAGGTGGGAAGGCATAAACTGTCATTGATGTCCAACTGAAAGAGAGAGCGTCCACTCTCCAGGTCTTTGGATGGAAAATCCTTGAGCAGAATTTTGTCAATTGGTGATTTTTGTGGGAGGCAAAGAGATCTATGTCTGGCCTTCCCCATGCTTGGATTATTTCTGTAAAAACTTTTGGATGCAACTTCCATTCGTGTGGATCTGTCATATTTCTGCTTAGGTTGTCTGCCAGCATATTTTCCTTGCCTGGCAAGTACTGTGCTTGTAGTTCAATTTGTAAGTCCATGGCCATGTTCCAAAGTGACATGGCCAGTCTGCATAGGGGGTATGAATGTGTTCCTCCCTGTTTGTTTATGTACCACATAAAGTACAGTTTTGTACCTACCATAAATGTAGATGTCCGATAGGAATGCATCTGCAGTCCTTACAAATGGGTTGTCCTGTCATCAGGCAGCCCTTCGGTCGGCCGGATTCCAAAGTCTGGGGTCTGGCCTCGGCTGGTGTCGCACTTCACCCGACGTCATAGCTGCAGTTATTCGGGTATAAAGGCATCAGCTGACGCCATTTTCCTCAGTGTTTCTTGCCCCAGATGCCAGGTGCCCTCTAGGAAGGCTAAATTTGGATAAATGCCAATGATTCCAAATAGTAGAGAGCAAACACAAAAAATAAGCATGTATGTACATATATACAAACAATACACCATAATAGATTCCCCCAGCTAGCTATAAGATGGGCAAATACCCTAGGAGTACCACAGAGGGGAAAGGCGGGTGGGTAATCCTGACTGCAGATGGAGCATTTCTCCCCGGGCCTCCGCTGAAAACAGGATCTGTGGAACCTAGTCGGACTTTCCCGGTCAACAAATGTTAAATAAAAATAAAAAAATAAAATTCCTATCGGACATCTACATTTATGGTAGGTACAAAACTGTACTATGTCCTTCAAGGATGCATCTGCAGTCCTTACAAATGGGTAAAATACCATAGCCAAACTGGGGGAGGAGGAAAAATAAAGTTATGGTGTAGTTAAGATCCCTTGCAAAACAGCAGTGGCAAAACCTGCTCGGGATCTGGAGTATAAAGGTAAATTATAATGCTTGGCAAATGTATGCACGGAGCTCCAAGTAGCAGCCTCTAAAATGTCCTTGGTAGCCACTCCTCGTAGGAAAGCTGTGGTAGTGGCTGTAGCCCTTGTAGAGTGAGGCCTGATGTTTTCTGGAGTTTTCTTTCCATGGTAGGAGTAACAAAATCTAATGCAATTTCCTATCCACTTGGAGATTGTCTGTTTTGAAATTGCTTTCCCTTCCATTCCTGTTGCATATGCGACCAGTAGCTGGTCAGTTTTTCTATTGCCCTTGGTCCTGTCCAGGTAGTAGCGTAATTGTCTATGTACATCCAACGTATGCAACAGTCTTTCTCCCCTGTTCTGTGGGTTGGGGAAGAATGTAGGTAGATGGATAGCCTGATTTAGAGATACTCTGGAGACCACCTGAGGCATAAAAGTAGGATTTGTTCTCATGGACACTATCTTGATGGAAGATCAGGAAGGGTTGTACTGCCATTAATGCCTGTAGCTCAGAAACCCTTCTTGCTGAAGTGATTGCCAGCAGGAAAGCAGTTTTCCATGATAAGTATTGTAATTCTGCTGTTGCTGCTGGTTCGAAAGGAGGAAGTGCCAATTTTTCTAGCACAAAGTTCAAGTCCCATGCTGGCAATGGTGGCTTCCTAGGAGGTTTTACATTTTTAATTCCTCTCAAACTGCCTGAGCAGAGGATGTGAGAAGACTGGAGGATCCAAGTCGTATTCTGCTGAAATAGCTGATGCATGAATCTTAATGGAAGAATAGGACAGGCCTTTGTGGAAGAGCTCTGCCAAGTATTCCAGGATGTTGGCTATGTTTACCAGTGACACATCTTCTCCTTTTGCAGTACTCCAAATGAGATATCTTTTCCATTTTGCTGAATAATTTTTCCTTGTTGAGGGTCTGCGAGCCTCCAGGATAATGTCTTTAACCCTTTGGGATAAATTTGGGTTATTTGGTCTTATGCAATGTTCCAGGCAGTCAGCTGCAGAGTTTTCAGGTTTGGATGCAGGATGTTGTAGTTGTTCTGTGTTAACAGCAAGGGAACCAGGGGTAGGGGCCATATTTGTTCCCGAGACATGCTCCTCAGTAATGGGTACCAATGTTGTCTTGGCCAGTCTGGAGCTATCAGAATGATCCTTGGACGGTCCTCTTTGATCTTCAATAGCACCTTGTGCATCAATGGAAGTGGTGGGAATGCATATGCTGTCAGGTTTTTCCAACTGAAAGATAGGGAGTCCACCTTCCAAGCAAGTGGGTGGTACGTCCTTGTGCAGAATTTCTTTAGCTAGTGATTGCGTGGGGATGCAAATAAGTCTATTTCTGGGAGTCCCCATTTTTTTGTAATGGTTTTGAAGATGTCCGGATGCAGCATCCATTCGTGGGCATCCGTGGTAGTCCTGCTTAGTATGTCTGCTAGAATGTTTTCTTTTCCTGGTACAAAAATTGCTTGTAACTGAATGTTGTAGCTCAGGGCCACTTTCCAGAGGTCCAGTGCCATCCGGCATAGAGGGTACGAATGTGTGCCTCCCTGCTTGTTGATGTACCACATAACTGTGGTGTTGTCTGTCCTTATCAATTGACCTTGTCGGAGAAATGGTCCGAATGTCCAAATTGCCAGTTTTACTGCCAGCATTTCCTTTAGATTTATGCGTAGGTGCAGCTGGTCTTGAGTCCATAAACCTTGTATGCACTTGTCCAGCATGTGGGCCCCCCAAACGAGGTCTGAGGCATCCGTCGTGATGGTTTGGCTTGGTTGAGTGCTGCGGAAGGGCAATCCTGTGTTTGATTGACAGGCCTGAGCCCACCATAGGAATTCTTGCTTCAGGCATGGAATTATTGGAATTTGGGTTTCTAGGCTGTGCTTGTGTTGAGACCATAAATTCCTTAGGTACCACTGTAACTTTCTCATATGCAGCCTGGCATGTGGAACCAATATTATGCAGGATGCCATGAAGCCCAAGGCTTGCAGGACTTTTCTTGCTGTTAGATGGTTCTGCTTTGTTAATGCCAAGAAGTAGAGAGGTAGTTGCTCCTGTTTTTCTACTGTTAGGAATGCCATTTGTTTTGATGTGCCCAGCTCTGCACCCAAAAAGGTTATCCTTTGGGATGGTATCAGCCTTGACTTTTTTATATTGACTGTATATCCCAGGGCTTGTAGTAGGTAAATGACCCTTTTCAAGTCTTCTGCTAGCTTGTTTTTGTTGTCCGCTTGTATCAGGCAGTCGTCCAGGTAAGGGTAGATTTGGATTCCCTGAAGCCTGCAATGAGCAATTACTGATGCCAGGCATTTCGTGAACACTCTGGGCGCAGTAGATAAGCCAAAGGGCAATGCTGAGAATTGATAATGCTCTAATCCTGCAAGAAATCTGAGGTATCTTCTGAAATTTGGTCGTATGTGGACGTGCAGGTATGCCTCCTTGAGATCTAGAGTTACCAGCTAAGACTCCTTGCCCAGCATGGGAAGAAGCTGCTGTAGAGTCAGCATTTTGAATTTTGGAACAATGAGGAATGTGTTTAAAGCGGACAGGTCGATAATAGGTCTCCATTTGCTCTCTTTTCTTGGTACCAGGAAGAGTCTGGAGTAGAATTCCCTTTCCTTGCTCCATAGATGGTACCTTTTCCACAGCTCTCATCCTTAATAATTGAGATATTTGTTTTAGAGCTTCTGCCTTTTGATTTGGTGGTAGGTTTGGCATTCCTCTCTTGCCTGGTAGAGTATGGAAGTGAAACCTGTAACCTTGGTCTATTGTCTGCAAAATCCACTTGTCTCTTGTGATGTAATGCCAGTTTGTTGAAAATAAGGCTAGCTTCCCGCCTAAGGGTGCTTCTAGTTGTTCCCTGGTAGGCGGTGCCAGAGCCAAGTCACTGTGATTGTCCTGTAGTTGCGGTGGTGGCTGTGTCTGTACCTCGCTGGTTGTTACCCTGCCACTGGCGTCCCCTGTAGGCACCCCTGGATTGGCTTCTGCCTCTTGAACGCCTATTCCTGCCTCTCTGAGCTCTGGAGGAGTCTGGAAAGGACCAATTCTTGGAGGGCCAATTCCTGCTAAACCTTGGAGGTTGGACCTGTAAGAAATCCTTCACTGTTTGGACAGATTTTGCCTTCTCTTCCATCTTCTTCAGCACCTGTTGTGCAGGAGAGCCAAACAAATTGATCTTATCCATGGGAGCATCTAATAGTTTTGATTTGACATGGTCTGGTAAGGCCTGCTCTTTTAACCATGCATGCCTTCTGATAACTGTGCCAGTCATGGCTGATCTAAAGGAAGCCTCCAGTGCATCATAGCCGCATTTTAAAGAATGGTTACTGACTTGCTGAATGTTATGTACCATTTCCTGAGCAGATTTTTGTCTAATGGTTCATCCGAGGACAGCTTTTGGTTAACTGGTCTAGCATAAATTCTTGATACTGGATCATGTGAAATTGACAGTTCAAGGCCCTAGCTGAAAGAGTAGCAGAAGTGTAAACCTTTTTACCCCATCTCTCTAAGGACCTGGATTCCCTTTCAGAGGGGAGGGGGTTTTTGGCAGAGGTAGCTGCTACAGCCTTAGGTCCTTGGGAGATAGTCTCGGGATCTGCAAAAGGAGCCTTATACAAATGGTAATGCGTGTCCGGGACCCTGTACTACCTATCGGGCTTAGCAGGGGCCTGAGGTAGAGAATCAGGAGCAGTACAAGCATCATTAAATGCATCATCTACAACAGAAAGAACTGGAGGTATGGCTAAAGGCCTATGTTGTGGTAAATGCAGAAAGGTTCTAAGCCTTTTTCTGGAGTCTGAAAAATCCTGGCCCTGCCACTGAAATTGTTCCCTCATAGCATGCAAGGTTTCCCCAAAGGAAACTTCCTCAGGCGGAGAGGCAGCAGGGATGGACTCTTCAGCATCAGAGTCTTCATAAGGGGAGAAAGGAGCCTCTGGAGGGTCTGTATCATCTGAATCATCAGAGGAATCATCTGTAGAAACTGGCTCAGGGGGCTCTGCTCTAGGCCTCTTCTCTGGAGGTGGGTGAGAGGCCCTGTCTGGTTGAGGTTGGGATCCCCGGATTAAAGAAATGAGATCCTCTGCTAAACTAAGCATTTGTGAACTAGAGCTAGGCCTGTGAGAGGGGGTCTTAGCAGGTACAGATTTAGTAGCTTTAGCCCTGGCAAAGGCCTTAATAGACATGGCTGCAGGTGGCCTAGCAGCTCCACGTGCAGGGGTTGAAATATCCAAGGGAATAGTGTCAGATAATTCCTGAGAAACTGCAACAGCAGGAGGGATTTCAGAAGCCGATTCCACCAGGTTGGAAGAGGCCTCGGTAGAAGGTAGGTTTTCGGCTGAAGGAAGAACCGCTTGCTCGGTTTCAGCCGAAACCGAGACACTCGCGGTTGGCTTAACAGCAGTTTCGGCCGAAACCGCGGACCGCGAGTGTCGGTCCTTTTCCTTGCGCTTTTTAGATATTTGCATAGTCGGAGGATCCGACGGCATAATATAAGCAAAATCGGAGCCGAAAAACTCCTCAGCAAATTCCGACCGACGTCTTAGCATCCGCCGGTTAAAAGAAGCACAGGCTAGACAAGCTGCTACGTCGTGGTCTGGGCCTAAAAGTACAGTTTTGTACCTACCATAAATGTAGATGTTCGAGGATTCCATTGCTGCAGTCCTGACTATTGGGTATAGTCCGCGTCCAGTCGGCCCGAATACCAGAGTATAAGGCTGACGTCGGTCATGGCGCCTTAGACTGATGTCAGTACGTCAGGGTACTAATGCGCATGACCGACGTCATATCCTCAGTCTTTTCTTGCCCCAGATGTCAGAAGACCCTAAAAAGACAAGTCCCAGAAAACCTGCACCCAAAAACATGTACAATATATACAACAATATATACAAAAACATAAGCATGTAAACTCACCTACACAACCACCCCTAAAATCAGAGGGGAAGGAGGGAAGGTTGGACTGCAGCAATGGAATCCTCGAACATCTACATTTATGGTAGGTACAAAACTGTACTATGTTCTTCGTCTTCCATTGCTGCAGTCCTGACTATTGGGTAGAATCCCAAAGCAGAGGTAAGGGAGGCTGGCAATTTATAAAGAAGTAGGAGCTGACAACATGCCTTGCAAAACAGCTGTGGCAAAACCAGCCCTAGACTTAGAGTAGATAGGAAGGTGATAATGCTTAGAGAAAGTATGCACTGAACTCCAAGTAGCTGCTTCCAAAATATCCTTAGTTGCCACCCCCCTTAGAAATGCTGTTGAAGTGGCAGTAGCCCTAGTGGAATGAGGCCTAATCCCAGATGGAATCTCCTTGCCATGATGGGAATAACAAAATGCAATGCAAAAGCCAATCCACCTGGAAATAGTTTGTTTTGACACAGGCTTGCCCTGTGAACTCAAAGCAAAAGAAACAAACAACTGCTGAGACTGTCTAAAATCCTTAGTCCTGCTTAAATAATATCGTAACTGCCTGTGTACATCTAAAGTGTGCAAAATCTTTTCCCCTTTATTTTGGGGGTCTGCATAAAAAGTAGGCAAATGAATAGTTTGGTTTAAAGCCACACTAGAAACCACCTTAGGCATAAAGGATGGATTAGTACGTAATGATACCCTATCCTTATGGAAAATCAAAAAGGGCTCAACTGCCATAAGGGCCTGCAACTCAGACACCCTTCTTGCAGAAGTAATAGCCAACAGAAAAGCAGTCTTCCATGACAAGTATTTCAATTCAGCAGTAGCCGCAGGCTCAAAAGGTTGTAGAGTAAGTTTTTCCAACACAAAATTGAGATCCCAAGCAGGAGTAGGAGCTCTCATTGGGGGTCTTATATTCTTTGCCCCTCTAAGAAACTGCTTGAACAAAGGATGCGAAAACAAAGGTGGGTCACAATCATAGTGAGCTGAAATTGCTGCAGCATGAATCTTAATGGAAGAGAAGGACAAACCTTTGTCCAATAACTCAGTAAGATATTGAAGAGCCACACTCAAATTAGGCTCAGAAATCTCCAAATTCTTTGCTGTACTCCAAAATAAAAATCTCTTCCATTTTTCTGACACCTTCCTTGTACTAGGTCTTCTAGCTTCCATAATCACATTTAAAACTTGTTGAGGAAGTTGAGACCTGCTGTGTTTCAACAGAGAATATGCCAGGCTGTTAGATGAAGAGAGTGAAGCTTGACATTGAGCAGATGACCTTCCTTCTGAGATAACAGATGAGGAATCAGAGGTAAAGGCCATGGAGGCTTCTTTACTAGACTCCGTAGTAGTGGATACCAGTGTTGCCGAGGCCAATCTGAAGCTATCAAAATCATCCTTGGCCTGTCTTGTCTGACCTTTAATAGTACCTTTGGAAGAAGAGGCAGAGGTGGAAAGGCATAGACATGAAGGTTTTTCCAGCTGAAAGACAGAGCATCCACTTTCCAAGCTGTGTGATGAAACCCCTTTGTGCAATACTTTGGCAGCTGGTGGTTTAGTGGAGAAGCGAACAGATCTATGTCTGGAGTTCCCCATGACACTGTCAATTTCTGAAATACATGAAGATCCAGTTTCCACTCGTGGGGATCCATGATTTGTCTGCTTAACACATCTGCTAAGGAGTTCTGTGCTCCTGGCAGAAACCTTGCCTGAAGAATTAGTTGCAAGCTTAACGCAGTCTCCCATAAAATCATTGCCTGCCTGCATAGAGGATAAGAATGTGTACCCCCTTGCTTGTTGATGTACCACATGACAGTTGTGTTGTCTGTTAGAATCAACACCTGCCCTGGAAGAAGTAACTCCTTGAAAGCCATTAATGCAAACTGGACTGCTAACATCTCCTTCATGTTGATATGTAGATGCTGTAGTCTGGCCGGCCACTTGTCCTGTATCCACTTTCCATTTAGATGAGCTCCCCAAGCAATGTCCGAGGCATCTGTCGTTAAAATCTGACTGCCTCTGGCGGGTCACAGAGAGTCCCTTGTTTAGGTGACATTCCTGAGCCCACCACAAGAATTCTTTTTGAAGGCAAGGTATTATATGAATGACAGTGTCCAAATCCTGGCAGTGCTGTGTCCATACATTTTTGAGATACCATTGCAGCTTCCTCATATGCAGTTTGGCATTGGGAAGCACCAGAATACAAGATGCCATGAACCCTAATGCTTGAAGGACTGTCCTTGCAGTCAGCACGGACTGATGAGATAGTTGATGGAAGAAAAGTGACAGACTCTTTTGTTTGTCCGGGGTTAAAAAGGCCATCTGGGCTGCTGTATTCAGTCTCACACCCAGAAAGCACATGTCTTGAGAGGGTACTAGACTGGACTTTATTTCGTTCACAGAATACCCTAGGCATCTTAGCACTGCTATGACATATTCCAGATGCTGTAGAAGGTCTTCCTTTTCTTGAGCCAGAATCAGGCAGTCGTCCAAGTAAGGATAGATTTGAATTCCTTGAAGCCTGAAGTAAGCTATCACTGGAGCCAGAACCTTTGTAAATACTCTGGGCGCAGTAGATAAGCCAAAGGGCAATGCAGAGAACTGATAATGAAAATCTCCAGTTCGAAACCGCAGATACTTCCTGCAACCTAGCCTTATAGGCACATGAAGGTAAGCTTCCTTGAGATCTAAAGTTACCATCCAGTGATCTTTGCCCAGCAGAGGTAAAAGCTGTTGTAACGTCAACATCTTGAACTTGGGAATGTCCAGATAAGTGTTGAGGATAGATAAATCCAAAATTGGTCTCCACGTGTTCCCCTTCTTTGGTACTAGGAACAGGCGAGAATAAAACCTAGGCCCCTTTCTGATACAGGGACTGGCTGAATGGCCCCATCTGGAGTAACTGAGAAACTTGCTTGTGAGCCTCTTTTCTTTGTGGAGGAGGAACGTCTGGCATGCCTTTGAAAGGGGCATTGTGTGGAAATAAAATCTGTAACCGTGATGAATGATATCCAACACCCATCTGTCTTGAGTAATCAAATCCCAATTTTCTTTGAAAAGAGACAGTCTTCCTCCCAAAGGAGCTGCCAGACGAGAGTCCCCTGGCAGCTGAAAAGGCAGGTCATTGGGTCTGTTTACGAAAGGACTGACCCTGCCCTCACCAGAAGTCTGAGCAGGTGAACTCCTGATCTAGGCCTAAAAGAACCTTGAGCCCTGCCCCTACCACGTCTAGACCTACCCCTAGACTGGGAATCATAAGCAGGATATGTCCACCCCTTAGCAGGCCAATTTCTACTAAACTTCGGAGGCTGCACCTGCAAAAAATCTTTAACAGTCTGCATAGACTTAGCTTTGTCCTCCATTTTCTTTAAAACTGCTTCCACAGGTGATCCAAACAACACATCAGACTGTAAAGGAGCATCCAAAATCCTTGTCTTAACATGCTCAGCCAAATTCTGATCCTTCAACCAGGCATGCCTGCGAAGAACAGAACTAGTAGCAGCCACCCTCGAGGAGGCCTGTACAGCATCAAAACCACACTGCAAAGAATGCTTACCCACTTGTTCAGACACATGAACCAAATCTAGCAACTCTTTACACTCAATACCTTCCGCCAAAGCAGCCACCTTAGATTTCAATTGTGAAAGGAGATAATTTTGATATTTTAGCATGTGAAACTGACAATTCAACGCCCTCATGGCTAGAGTGGAAGAAGTATACATTTTCTTTCCCCACCTATCCAAAGCCCTTGCCTCTTTATCAGAGGGTACAGGATTTTTAACCACAGAAGCTTTAACACCTTTAGGCCCCTGAGAAACAGTTTCTGGGTCCGCCCTAGGACTCTTAAACAAATACTTATGAGCTTCGGGCACCCTATAATACCTATCAGGCTTAACAGGAGCAGGAGGTAAGGAGTCAGGATTCAGGGAAGCCTCTGCAAAACATCCTCCACCACATTCAACACAGGAGGAATAGCTAAGGGCCTATGCTGGGGTAAAACAAAATTCCCTAAGCCTTTTCCTGGAATCAGAGTAATCCTGGCCTTCCCATTTAAAGTGCTCCCTCATGGAGTGTAGAGTCTCTGAAAATGAGAAATCCTCAGGAGGAGAAGCTGTAGGAGTGGAATCATCCACATCCGAATCAGAATAAGTAGGATACTCCTGTAAGTCTTCCACAGAAGACTCTGAAGCCTGTGAACACTGTTCAAAACTATCAAACTCCTGTTCCACCCTAGGCCTCTTATCAGGCGGGGCATAAAACCTCTAATCATAGTAATCAAATCTTCTGCCATTTTAAGCATATGTTTCTTAGGAACAGAGCCGAAATGCTAGGAGAAGCCCCCACAGAAGCTGAACTTGGCCTACCTCTAAAAGAAGCTGTGGCAACAGAAGGAGAGGCCCTAACTACCTTGGGAAGAGAGGGAAGAACAGTTACCTGAGAAGGCCCCTCAGCCTGGCCTACCTCCTGAGAGGGCACATCTTGTAACAGTAAAGTTTCTGCCTGAGACTCCATGGAAACTCCTGGCAAAACCTCTGGCTCCACTGAGCCTTCTAAAGAACCGACGTCCGGGACTGCCGGTTCATCAACCCTAGGCTTCACTGTTTTGTCCTTGCGCTTCTTGGATGAAGCGGGCGTCGGAGCATCCGACGGCAGATTATAATTGCAACGCTTCCCAAACACTAACCTGGCACAATCTAGCCTCCTCTTAATAGTGCGTTTGTTAAATCTAGCACAAGAACGGCAACCAACAACGTCGTGCTCAGGCCCTAAACAAGGTATACACAATGTATGATAATCCCTATGCGGTATCTGCTTCCCACAAGAAATACAGTTATTCACTTTTTCTGACATCCGGTTAAATACTGTGGCAAGAAAAAACCAAAATGTTCCCCAACGGGGTACTTAGCCAACTCTGTTTCGGTCTGAAACTCCGGTTTCGGAAATATCTCAGAACGCCAACCTGCACTCGCAAAATTGCTTCTGCATCGGACCATGCGGCAAAAAAGACTGAGGATATGACGTCGGTCATGCGCATTAGTACCCTGACGTACTGACGTCAGTCTAAGGCGCCATGACCGACGTCAGCCTTATACTCTGGTATTCGGGCCGACTGGACGCGGACTATACCCAATAGTCAGGACTGCAGCAATGGAAGACGAAGAACATCAAGGTAAGCAGTAAGAGTGGAAATCTTTATGAGGTATTTGTTTCCCACAAGTTAAACAGTTATTCACTTTTTCTGACATCGGCTGAGGCAAGAAAGAGTCCCCAACGAGGTACTTAGCTTTTTAGAAGTCTTCGGTAGTAGTTTTCGGTAGTAATCTCTGGTTCTGACCGACCGGCACTTGCGAACAGCTTCTGCTTCGGGCGCCACGCGGCAAGAAAGACGGAGGAAAATGGCGCCGGCTGATGCCTTTATACCCGAATAACTGCAGCTATGACGTCGGGTGAAGTGCGACACCAGCCGAGGGCAGACCCAGACTTTGGAATCCGGCCGACCGAAGGGCTGCCTGACGACAGGACAACCCATTTGTAAGGACTGCAGATGCATCCTTGAAGGACATCTGTGGTGTTGTCCATTCTTATCAATAGTTGACCTGGTTGCAGAAGGTCCTTGAAAGCTGTAATAGCATTTATTACTGCTAGCATTTCCTTTTGATTGATGTGAAGGTGCTTTTCTTTTTGGGACCATTTGCCCTGAATGCACCGATCTGTCATGTGCGCCCCCCAGGCGTAGTCCGAGGCTTCTGTTGTGATGACTTGATTTGCTTGAGGCTTGCTGAATGGAAGACCTGTGTTTGTTTGGCATGCTTGAGCCCACCACAGAAATTCCTTTTGCAGACATGGAATTAGTGGTATTATTGTTTCCAAACTGTGGCTGTGTTGAGACCATATGTTTTCAGGTACCATTGAAGTTTCCTCATATGCAGCTTTGCACATGGGATTAGTAAGATGCAAGATGCCATGAATCCCAGAGCCTGCAGGATTTTCCTTGCAGTCAGCCTGGTGCAATTTGCTAGTACTCTGAAGTATTGAGTTAGTTGCCCCTGCTTCTCTGGCGTGAGGTAGGCCATCTGGGTGTTTGTGTCCAAGTTGGCACCCAGGAAAATTATCTTCCGAGAGGGTATTAGCCTTGATTTCTTTTTGTTGACTGTGTATCCCAGAGAGTTCAACAACATTATTACATAAGCCAGATGTTTCAGAAGAATGTGCTTGCTGTCCGCTTGGATCAGACAGTCGTCCAAATAGGGGTATATTTGTATCCCTGGAAGTCTGCAGTAGGCAATTACTGATGCCAGGCATTTTGTGAATACTCTGGGCGCAGTAGATAAGCCAAAGGGCAATGCAGAGAATCGATAATGGGTTGAACCTGCAAGAAATCTGAGGTACCTTCTGCAATTTTGTCTGATTGGGACATGCAGGTATGCCTCCTTGAGGTCCAATGTTACCAGCCAAGACTCCTTGCCCAGCATGGGAAGAAGTTGGTGTAGTGAGAATCTTGAATTTTGGTACGAGTAGAAATGTGTTTAGGATGGATAGGTCCAAAATAGGTCTCCAATCTTTTCCCTTCCTTGGCACCAGAAATAGCCTGGAATAAAAACCTTGACCTTGTTCGTGCGTAGGTACCTCTTGAATAGCTTTCATGTTTATGAGATCTGTAATTTGCCTTTGTGCCTCTGCCCTTTGATTGTGTGGCAGGTTTGGCATGCCTCTCATTTTTGGAAGGGTGTGAAAATGGAATTTGTAGCCTCTGTTTATAATGTCCACGATCCATTTGTCCTTTGTGACAATGCCAATTTTTTGAAAATAATGCCAGCTTTCCTCCTAAGGGGGCTGCCATTTGAGACTTGGTTGGCATGCAAAGGGGAAAGTCATTGGGTTTGCTTTCTGAAAGATTGCAAGTTATCCTCACCACCTCTGTGTAGGAGCTTGCCATTGTCTGCCTCTAAACGATACTTGGGATTGTCCTCTGCCCCTCGGGCGCCTGTATCTGCCTCTTTGGGGTCTGTCCGTGGCAGGAAAGGACCAGATTTTGGAAGGCCAATTTCTACCAAAACGTGGGGGTTGTACCTGTAGAAATTCTCACACAGTTTGCATTGATTTAGCCTTTTCCTCCATTTTCCTTAACACCTCCTCAGCATTAGCACCAAATAGTACATCCCTTTGAAGAGGGGCGTCTAGTAATTTAGCTTTGACATGATCAGGCAAGGCTTGTTCCTTGAGCCAGGCATGCCTACGTATGACTGATCCTATAACAGCAGCACTACATGAAGCCTCTAGAGCATCAAAACCACATTGTAAGGTATGCTTACCCACTTGTTCTGCACTATGCATCAAATCCTGCAACTCCTTCAAGTCAGGTTGTTCAGGTTGTGACATTTTACTTTTCAATTGTGATAACAAAAACTGTTGGTATTTTAGCATACGAAACTGACAGTTTAAGGCCCTCATGGATAAGGTAGCCGAGGTATACACCTTTTTTCCCCACCTTTCTAAGGATCTGGAATCTCTCTCGGAAGGTAATGGATTTTTAGCAATGGAGGCCTTAACTCCCTTGGGGCCCTGTGAGATGGTTTCTGGGTCAGCAGCATGACTTTTGTATAGAAATTGGTGCGAGTCAGGAACCCTGTAGTACCTGTCAGGCTTAACTGGAGCTGGAGGTAGAAAGTCCGGGTTAAGGCAGGCCTCCGAATAAACATCATCTAGGATGTCCAAGACAGGAGGTATAGCCAGAGGCCTGCGCTGAGGAAGCAAGAGAAATTCCCTGAGCCTTTTCTTGGAATCTGAATAATCTTGGCCTTCCCAGTGGAAGTGTTCCCTTAAGGTAAGCAAAGTTTCCCCAAATGAGTAATTCTCAGGGGGGGATACAGAAGGGATGGATTCCTCCGCATCAGAGTCTTCAAAAGGGGAGTAAGAATGTTCCTGATGATCAGAGTGCTCTGAAATAATGGAGCCTTGATCAGAGGAGGGGGAATCTTCCTCCACTCTGGGCCTTTTGTCCGGTGGGGGCCTGAGAACCTCTGATAAGAGTAATTAAATCCTCAGCCATTTTAAGCATCTGTTTGTTAGGCATGGGACCTGGAGATGGGCCCTGTGTAGCTGGTCTCAGAGTGCATGGTTGCTTTGGACTTAGTGAAAGCCTTGATGGAGAAAGAAGAGGAAGGTCTGAAGACACCTTGAGTGGAGGTGGACCTGTCCACATTCTGAGTTTCAACGCCAAGAGTGGCTTCGGTATCTGTAGTCGGGGTGTGGGCCGAGGAGCCTGCCACCTCGAGCACAGGAGACACCGTCAAAGAAGTGTCGTCGGTAGTCAGGGGCTGCGTAGGCACCTCGCTGAGAACCGGACCACGTGTAGCCTGCTTTGGTGTGGTGTCGGTAGAGGCCGTGGACCTCGTGTGTCGGTCCTTATCTTTGCGTTTTTTAGACAAAACCGGGGTCGGAGTATCCGACGACATAGTATAGTTAAATGCTTTCCCAAAATAATGCTGGGCGAACTCTGCCCGATGCTTAATAGTGCGTTTGTTGAAAGTAGCACAAAAGCGACAGACCGAGACGTCATGGTCTGGGCCTAAACAAGGTATGCAGAGGGAATGGAAATTCTTATGCGGTATTTGCTTCCCACAAGAAATACAATTATTAACTTTGTCTGACATCGGTCTGAGGCAAGAAAAGTTTCCCCGACAGGGTACTTAGCTTTTAAGAAGACTTCGGTTTCCAAATTTTCGTAATCTCAGGAGCTGGCCGACCGGCACTTGCGAACTGCTTCTGCTTCGGACACCGTGCGGCAAGAAAGACTGAAGAAAATGGCGTCGGCTGGTTCCTTTATACCCGTCGCACTGACGTCAGGGAAGAAGCGACGACAACCGACGCCGGACCTAGACTTTGGAATTCGGCCGACTGAGGACCTACCTGATGGCAGGAGAACCCATCTGTTATGACTGCAGCTGTATGCACGATGAACATCTAGGAGGAGCGAGGATGCCCTGCAAGACTGCTGTGGCAAAACCCGCTCTAGATTTAGAGAATAGTGGGAGGTGATGGTGCTTGGAGAAAGTGTGCACTGAACTCCAGGTGGCTGCTTCCAAAATGTCCTTGGTAGGGACCCCCCTGAGGAAGGCTGCAGAGGTAGCTGTGGCTCTGGTGGAGTGGGATCTGATGCATGCAGGCACAGTTTTTCCATGAAATGAGTAACAAAAGCGTATGCAGTGGGCTATCCATTTTGAAATTGTCTGTTTGGAAATGGCCTTTCCTTGAGCACCTGCAGCATAGGACACAGAGTTGCTCAGATTTCCTGAATGGCTTTGTCCTGTCCAAATACTAACAAAGTTGTCTGTGAATGTCCAAGGAATGTAGTAGTCTTTCCCCTTTGTTTTGTGGATTAGGATAAAAGGTAGGTAAGTGGACAGTCTGATTCAAAGCTACACTGGATACTAACTTTGGCATAAAGGTAGGGTTGGTTCATAAGGAAACTCTGTCCTGATGGAAAAT
This sequence comes from Protopterus annectens, assembly GCF_019279795.1. Taxonomy (NCBI): domain Eukaryota; kingdom Metazoa; phylum Chordata; order Ceratodontiformes; family Protopteridae; genus Protopterus; species Protopterus annectens. The sequence goes on from NC_056727.1 coordinate 942,722,740, forward strand.
GATGAATGGTTGCACAGCCATGAGGGCCTTTAGCTCCGAAACCCTGCGTGCTGAGGTGATAGCCAGAAGAAAGGCTGTTTTCCATGACAAGTATTGTAGTTCTGTTGAAGAAGCTGGCTCTAAGGGAGGAAGGGTCAGCTTTTCCAATACGAAGTTGAGGTCCCAAGCAGGGACAGGTGGTTTCCTTGGGGGGTTTATATTCTTTGCCCCTCTGAGGAACTGCCTTAAGAGAGGATGAGAGAATAAAGGAGGATCTGTGTTGTATTGTGCAGAAATGGCTGAAGCGTGGATCTTGATGGAGGAGAAGGAAAGTCCATTGTTTAACATCTCGGCTAGGTACTGTAAAATTTGAGGTATATTTATTACCCAAGGATTCTGGCCCTTTTCTGGATTCCAGGCACAAAATCGTTTCCATTTGGCGGAGTAGGCTTTTCTAGCAGAAGGTCTTCTGGCCTCCAAGATGACATCCTGCACCTCCTTGGAGAGGAGAATCTGTTGGGAAATAAAGGAATTCTCCATGCAGCTAGATTTAGGGTTTTGAGCTGGCTGTGAAGGGTTTTGTAGTTGTGCTGGGACAACAGAAGAGGGACTAGAGGTAGAATCCATGGTGGGGAATGTGTCGGGTTCTTCAGGAGCGGATACCAGTGATGTCTTGGCCAGTCTGGAGCAATGAGAATCATTTTCGGCCTCTCTGCTCTGGCTTTTAATAGAACTTTGGGAAGCAGAGGAAGAGGCGGGAAGGCATAGACTGTCAATGTTGTCCAATTGAAGGAAAGTACATCCACTTTCCAGGCTTGTGGATGATAGGTCCTTGAACAAAATTTTTTCAACTGGCAATTTCTGTGGGTAGCAAAGAGATCTATGTCTGGCTGTCCCCATGCCTGAGTTATCTTTGTGAAAACTTGAGGATGCAACTTCCATTCGTGTGGATCTGGCATATTTCTGCTTAGGTTGTCTGCCAGTGTGTTTTCCTTCCCTGGCAGGAATTGTGCCTGTAGTTGAATTTGCAATTCCAGTGCTGTGTTCCATAGGGTCATGGCTTGCCTGCAGAGGAGGTATGAATGAGTTCCCACCTGTTTATGTACCACATCACTGTGGTGTTGTCTGTCCTTATCAATAGCTGGCCTGGATGCAGTAGGTTTTTGAAGGTCATAATAGCATTTTGCACGGCTAGCATTTCCTTTTGGTTGATGTGTAGGTGCTTCTCTTTTCGGGTCCATTTTCCCTGAATGCACTGATCTGTCATGTGTGCTCCCCAGGCGTAGTCTGAGGCGTCTGTTGTGATGATTTGAGTTGCTTGAGGTACACAGAAAGGAAGACCTGTGTTTCTTTGGCAAGCTTGAGCCCACCACAAAAATTCCTTTTGAAGGCATGGAATGAGTGGTATAATTGCTTCCAAGCTGTGGCTGTGTTGAGACCATAAGTTTTTTTGGTACCATTGAAGTTTCCTCATATGCAGCTTGCACATGGGATTAGTAGGATGCAAGATGCCATGAATCCCAGAGCCTGCAGGACTTTCCTTGCAGTTAGCCTGGTGAAAGTTGCCATTTTTCTGAAGTATTGAGACAGTTGCCCTTGTTTGTCTGGTGTGAGGTAGGCCATCTGGGTAGTTGTATTCAAAGCTGGCACCCAGGAAAATTATTTGTTGAGAGGGTATTAGTTTTGATTTCTTTTTGTTGACTGTGTATCCCAGGAAGTTCAACTGTTTTATTACAAACGCCAGATGCTGCAGTAGTATGTCCTTGCTGTCCGCTTGAATCAGGCAGTCGTCCAGATATGGGTAGATTTGTATCCCTTGTAGTCTGCAGAAGGCGATTACTGATGCCAGGCATTTCGTAAACACTCTGGGCGCAGTGGATAAGCCAAAGGGCAATGCAGAGAATTGGTAATGGGTTGAACCTGCAAGAAATCTGAGGTATCTTCTGCAATCTTGTCTGATAGGGACATGCAGGTATGCCTCCTTGAGGTCCAATGTTACCAGCCAAGACTCCTTGCCCAGCATGGGAAGAAGCTGCTGTAATGTGAGCATCTTGAATTTTGGCACCTGTAGATATGTGTTTAGGATGGATAGGTCTAAGATAGGTCTCCAATCTTTGTCTTTCCTTGGTACCAGGAATAGTCTGGAATAAAACCCATGACCTTGTTCTTTTGCAGGTACCTCTTGAATCACTTTCATGTCCATAAGAGCTGAAATTTGTTTTTGTGCCTCTGCCCTTTGATTTTGTGGCAGGTTTGGCATGCCTCTCATTTTTGGAAGGGTGTGAAAGTGGAACCTGTAGCCTCTGTCTATAACATCCAGAATCCATTTGTCTTTTGTAACAATATGCCAATTTTTTGAGAATAATGCCAGTTTTCCGCCCAAAGGTGCTGCCATTAAAGCTTTGCTTGGCAGGTGTAGGGGTAAGTCATTGTGTCTGTTTTCTAAAAGACTGTGATCTATCTTCTCCACCTCTTGGGGTTGGTGCTTGCCACTGTCTGGCTCTGAAAGATCCTTGAGGTTGCACTCTACCCCTTGGGCATCTGTATTCTGCCCCTTTGAGGTCTGTCCGTGGCTGGAAAGGACTAATTTTTTGAAGGCCAGTTTCTGCTGAAACGTGGAGGTTGTACCTGCAGGAAATCTTTCACCGTTTACATTGATTTCGTTTTTTCCTCCATTTTCTTTAGTACCTCCTCAGCTTTAACACCAAACAATACATCTTTTTGAAGAGGTGCATCTAATAATTTAGCTTTGACATGATCTGGTAAGGTTTGCTCTTTGAGCCAAGCATGCCTACGTATAACAGACCCCGTAACAGCAGCTCTACATGAGGCCACTAAAGCATCAAAACCACACTGCAAGGTATGTTTACCCACTTGCTCTGCACCATGCAACAAATCCTGCAACTCTTTTAAATCTGGTTGTTCTGGTTGTGTCATATTGCTTTTCAGCTGTTGATACTTTAACGTATGGAACTGACAGTTTAATGCCCTCATGGTTAAAGTGGCCGAGGTGTACACCTTTTTCCCCCACCTTTCTAAAGCTCTGGAATCTCTCCTCTGAAGGTAATGGGTTTTTTAGCAGTAGAGGTCAATTCCCTTGGGACCCTGTGAAATAGTTTCTGGGTCAGCAGCATGGCTTTTATATAGGAACTGGTGAGAATCAGGAAACCGGTAATACCTGTCTGGTTTAACAGGAGCTGGAGGCAAAGAATCTGGATTAAGGCTGGCTTCGGTGTACACATCATCCAATATATCTAAAACAGGAGGGATAGCCAGGGGCCTATGCTGGGGGAGCAGAAGAAATTCCCTGAGCCTTTTCTTGGAATCTGAGGGAACACTTTCACTGGGAAGACCAAGATTACTCAATGTATGCAGGGTTTCCCCAAAAGAGTAGTCCTCAGGTGGGGAGACCGAGAGAATAGACTCCTCTGCATCAGAGTCTTCGAATGGAGAATAGGCATAATCCTAGGTCCTCAGATAGTTCTGAGGTAATAGAAGCTTGATCTGAGGAAGGGTAGTCTTCCTCTAATCTGGGCCTTTTGTCAGAGGGGGGTTGAGAACCCCTGATAAGAGTAATCAAATCCTCAGCCATTTTAAGCATCTGCTTTTTAGGCATGGGATCTTGAGAGGGGGTCCGAGGACCCTGTTTTTTGGTTTTCATGGCTGCTTTAGATTTAGTGAAGGCTTTAATAGAGGAGGAAGGCCTGAAGACACCTTGAGAAATGGCAGGCCTGTCTAAATTCTGAGTTTCCCCGCCAAGAGTGGCGTCGGTAGCTGCAGTAGGAATGGGGACTAAGGAGCCTGTGACCTCGGGTACTGAAGACACCGGTAATGTAGTGTCATCGGTACTCAGGGGATGCGTAGGCATCTCGCTGAGTACCGGTAGTCGGCCTTAGCGTGGTCTCAGTAGACGGTGCGGACCTTGTATGTCAGTCCTTATCTTTGCGTCTTTTGCTCAAAACTGGAGTCAGAGTATCTGACATAATATAATTAAATGTTTTGCCAAAATAGTGAAGGGCAAACTCCGCCCGGCGCTTAACAGTGCGCTTGTTGAATCTAGCACAAAAATGGCAGGCCGAGACGTCGTGGTCTGGGCCTAAGCAAGGTATACAGAAAGAGTGGAAATCCTTATGCGGTATTTGCTTCCCAAATGAAATGCAATTATTAACTTTGTCTGACATCGGTCTGAGGCAAGAAAAGTTTCCCCAACGGGGTACTTAGATGACTTCGGCTGAAATACTTTCGTAAATCTCAGGAGCTGGCCGACTGGCACTTGTGAACTGCTTCGGGCACCTCGTGGCAAGAAAGACTTAAGAAAATGGCGTCAGCTGCCTCTTTTATACCCTACCACACTGACGTCAGGGAAGAAGCGACGACAACCGACGCCGGACCTAGACTTTGGAATTCGGCCGACCGAGGACCCACCTGACGGCAGGATAACCCATCTGTAATGACTGCAGCTGTATGCACGATGAACATCCCAAGATTTCTGAAGCAGGTGAGGCCAAAGGAAGGGAAAACAGACTTATCGAGGCCAGAACGGAGCAATGAGGATTATTCTGTTCGACATCTTGGCTTTCTTTAGAAACTGACATATCAGAGGAGTCAGAGGAAAGGCATACATAAGACCAGGAGGCCGATCGCGGAGAAGTGCGTCTCTGGGTGACTCCACCAGAGGTGGGATTAGGGCAAAGTAACTGCTACACTTGTTTGCTCAGAGGGGAAGCAAGCAGATCGCAGCAAGGTCGACCCTAGCAGCAGAACATCTCTTCTGCCACCACTGGACTGAGAGACCACTCTTGAGACATTAGGATAGTTCTGCTCAACCTGTCCGCAATCACATTTGAGTTTCCCAGAATGTGTGTTGTCGTGAGAAAGCAGTTGGAAGAAATCGCCCACTGCCATACTTTGAGGGCTACTCGACAAAGCAGGTAAGACTTGGTTCCCCCTTATTTGTTGATGTACCAGACTACTGACATGTCTGTCTGTACTGCCACTGTTACAAATGGGGAGGGCATCTTGAAAGGCTTGCAATGCTAACTGCACTGCCCTCACCTCTAGAACACGGATATGCAAATTGGCATCCATTTGGGACCAAGTGTCTTGGACCGTTTTTCCCAGATAATGCAACACCACCCTAAGAAGAATCTCTGGTCACTATGGCTTGGGGCAGTGGAATGACAAAGGGACAGCCCAACAAGATTTCATCGGAATGGAGCCACATTGTTTGGAATGACAGGTGATTAAAATATGAAGAGACATTGATTTGTTTAGTAATGACCACTGGGAGGCCAGAAGCCAGTGAAGAATCCGCATGTAATATTTGGCCAAGGGAACTAGGGTAACAGAGGCTACCAGTGACCCTAGAGTCTGCAGTATGAGTCTTGCTGGAACACTTCTGTTCTGAATGATGTGGTTTACTTGTGATCTGATCCTCTGGAGACATTTTAAGGTGAGTGATGCAAATCCTGTAACTGTGTCTAGTACAGTTCCGATGAATTCCAGTTGTGTGCGTTTCAGTTGAGATTTTTCGTAATTTATTACAATTCCTAAGGTGATGCAAAGATGAAGGGTGTAATCTCTTACCTTTACGAGTTGACGCCTGGTGGTAGTGGTAAGTAGCCAGTCACTGAGATATGGAAACACTCAATCCTAGCAGTCTGAGATGCTCTGATATGACTGCCATGCATTTGCCAACACCCTGAGGGCTGTGGTAAGACCAAAGGCCAGTGCCCTGAACTGATAGTGACTGGCTCCCAGCCAGAAGAGCAGGCCTCTTCTGGAGCACTTGTCCATTTTTATGTGGTAATATACAATCTGAAGATCTATTGGGCACAACCAGTTGTCTTTTTCCAAGAATGGAAGCATTGACTGTACAGAGACCATCCAGAACTTGTCAAACTGATTTGGCCAGCTAGCTGAGATCCAAAAAGTACAGTTGTGTACACTTACCATAAATGTAGATGTTCAAGTGTATTCACTGTTGCAGTCATTATATTTGGGTTATCTGCTTGCAGGTAGACCTCAGTCAGCCTGATTAACAAAGTCCTGGGTCCTGCGTCGGTTGCTGTCCCTTCTTCCATGACGTCAGGTCGTCGGGGGTAGAAAACATGCAGCCGACGCCATTACATCAGTTTTTTTCTTGCCCCAGATGGCAGGTGCCCCCCTCATGGGAAGCAATTAAATATAAAAGTACAAAGATATACCTTTGACAAAAAAGCAAATACATCAAAAAGGCTTTTAAGCATAATAAAGAAAAGAGAGGCACAGTCAAAAGATGTTAGGAGGATAGAGGAAGGGTAACTAGGACTGCAACACTGAATACACTCTAACATATACATTTATGGTAAGTTACACAACTGTACTATATTCTTTGTGTTTCACTGTTGCAGTCATTACATTTGGGTAGATTCCCAAAGCTATGGTTGGGGAGGAGGAATTTAGATAGATTAGGGCCAGCTATAAGGCCCTGCAAGACTGCAGTGGCAAAGCCAGCTTTGGATTTAGAGAAAATTGGCAAATGATAATGCTTGGTGAAAGTATATACAGAACTCCAGGTAGCAGCTACTAGGACGTCCCTGGTAGGGACGCCTCTGAAAAAGTCTGTAGAGGTAGATGCAGCCCTGGTGGAGTGAGGTCTGATCCCCTGGGGGATAGGTTTTCCATGGTGCTTATAGCAGAAATGAATGCAATTGCTTATCCATTTAGAAATGGTTTGCTTTGAAATAGCCTTACCCTCTGCCCCTGCAGCAAATGCCACCAGCAGTTGTTCAGATTTCCTTTGAGGTTTAGTCCTGTCCAAGTAGAATCTAAGTTGTCTGCGCACATCTAAGGAATGCATTATCCGTTCCCCTTTATTCTGTGGATTGGGAAAGAAGGTTGGCAAATGAATGGACTGATTAAGAGGCACACTGGATACCACCTTGGGCATGAAGGATGGATTAGTTCTGAGGGACACCCTGTCCGCATGAAAGATGATTAAAGGCTCCACTGCCATAAGATCCTGTAATTCAGATACCCTTCTAGCTGAAGTGATTGCTAAAAGCAAAGCTGTTTTCCAATAAAGAAATTTTAAATCTGCAGTGGCAGCTGGCTCAAAAGGACGTAGAGTGAGTTTCTCCAAGACAAAGTTAAGGTCCCAGGTTGGGATTGGAGCTCTCCTGGGTGGTCTCAAACTTTTGGCCCCTCTGAGGAGCTGCTTGAGCAGTGGATGAGAGAAGTGGGAAGGTTCTGTGTTATAATGAGCTGAAATGGCTGAGGCGTGGATTTTAATGGAGGAAAAAGACAGGCCCTTGTGAAGCATCTCAGTTAAGTACTGTAAAATCTGAGGTAAAATGGGCGGTGCTGAGCTCATCCCTTGAGACGGGTTCCAGGCACAGAATCTTTTCCATTTTTCAGCATAAAATTTTCTAGTACTAATCCTCCTTGCCTCTAAAATGATATCCATCACAGCTTTGCTGTGGGATGGTAAAGGACAGATTAAGTAATTAGCCAGGCAGCAAGGTTCAGTGTTAAAAGCAGAGGGTGCAGAATCTGGTTCGCCTGCTGAGACAGCAGGGAAAGGAGTCTGAGGCAGGTGCCATGGAGATAACCGTGACACACTGCGAAGGAGGGAGTACCAGTGTTGGCACGGCCAGTTTGGAGCAATCTAAATCATCCTTGGTTTGTCCTGTTTGATTTTTAGTTGTACTTTGGAGAGCAGAGGCAGAGAGGTGGAAGGCATAGAATGATAGGATTTTCCAGCTGAAGGACAGAGCATCCACCTTCCAGGCTTGTTTGTGGGGAGTCCTTGTGCAAAATGTGTCCAATTGGTAGTTCTGGGGAGAGGAAAACAGGTCTATATCTGGACTCCCACATTTGCTTATGTTGAATATCCTTGGTTCCACATTTGACTCGTGGGTCCATGCGGTTTCTGCTTAGTCCATCTGCCAGTGTATTTAATTTTCCTGGCAGGAATAGAGCTTGTAGGTGCACTTGGTAGCTCAAGGCTGTGTTCCATAATGCTATGGCTAGTCTGCAGAGGGAGTAAGAATGTGTAACCCCTTGCTTGTTTATGTACCACATAACAGTGATGCTGTCCATCTTTACCATTAGCCGTCCTGGAAGAATGTGGTCCTTGAAGGCTGTCGGAGCATTCTGTACAGCTAACATTTCTTTTTGATTGATATGCAGGTGCATTTGACTTGGGTTCCATTTGCCCTGAATGCACTGCCCTGCCAGGTGAGCCCCCCCATGCATAGTCTGATGCGTCTGTTAGGGTTTGGGCAGCAGGTGGTGGTGTGAAAGGTAGTCCCTTGTTTTGGTGGCAGGCCTCTGCCCACCAAAGGAACTCTAGGCGTAGTCAAGGTATGATAGGAATCACTGTTTCTAGGTCTTGAGAATGTTGACACCATAGGCTTTTTAGATACCACTGTAGTTTCTTCATATGCAGTCTTGCATATGGAATTAGAAGAATGCAGGAGGCCATGAACCCCAAGGCTTGCAGTATTTGTCTTGCAGATGATAGGGTTTTTGTGGCTGCGTGTTTGAAGTAGGTTGTCAAATGAATTTGTTTCTCTGGTGTGAGGTAAGCCATCTGGGAAGTTGCATTCAAGCTTGCTCCCAGGAAATATCATTTGTTGACAGGGTACTAGGTGTGATTTCTTTTTGTTTATGGTGTACCCCAGACAAGTTAGAACCCTTTGTACAAAGGCCAGATGATTCAAAAGTATGTCCTGGCTTTCTGCCTGAATTAGACAATCGTCCAGGTATGGGTATATTTGAATATTTCTTTGCCTACAAAATGCAATAACTGGGGCTAGGCATTTTGTGAATACCCTGGGTGCAGTAGATAAGCCAAAGGGCAGTGCAGAACTGAAAGTGCGTGTCGTCTGCTTTGAAGCATAGGTATCTTCTGCAAGTTTCCCTGATTGGGATGTGCAGGTATGTTTCTTTTAAATCTAGCGTTGCAACCAGGCAGCTTTGCCTAGCATAGGAAGTAACTGAAGAGTCAGTATCTTGAATTTTGGAATCTCCAGAAAGGTGTTTTAGAGTAGATCGGTCCAGGACAGGATGCCATGAATGGTCTTTTCTGGTTACCAAGAAAAGTAGTGAGTAGAAACCTTGTCCCTTTTCCACTTCTGGTACTAGCTGAATAGCCCCCATGTTTAAGAAAGCACTTGTTTTTGGGCCTCTGCCCACTGATTTGGGGGTAGGTCCGGCCACCCGCTTGACACTATTTAAAACCCATTTGTCCTGGGTAATGAGTTCCCAATTCTTTGCATGAAGAGCAATCTTTCCCCCCAAAGGGGCAGTCAGTTGATAAGTGCTTGGAAATTTTAAAAAAGTCATTGAGACAGTCTACCATGGGGGGAGTCTTATTCCAAGATTTGGAAGTGGAGGTCCCCCCCACTGCTTAGTTCTGTGTGTCCCCTGGGACTGAAACCTGGGTTTTTTGCTGTGTCTGGGTTTGGCTTGAGAAGACCTGGAAAGGAACAATTCTTAGAGGGCCAGTGCCTACTAAATCTAGGACGCTGAACTTGCAAAAAATCTTTGACAGTTTGTATAGATTTACCTTTATCTTCCATCTTTTTAAGAACTTTCTCAGCCTTGTTGCCAAACTGGCGGTCCTGATTTAAAGGAGCATCCAACAATTTAGCTTTAATATGATCAGGCAAAGATTGCTCCTTAAGCCAAGCATGCCTTCTGGGCACAGACCCAGTAACAGCCGCCCTGCAAGAGACCTCTAATAAATCAAAACCACATTGTAAAGTATGTTTTCCAACTTGTTCAGCAGAATGCATTAAATCCTGTAATTCCTTACTTTTCACACAGTCAGGAATCAACATAATTTTCTGTTTAAGCAGTCCAATAACATGTTGCTGACACTAACATATGAAACTGGCAGTTTAAAGCCATAATGGCCAAGGCTGCAGAAGTGTAAACATTCTTACCCCATCTATCCAGCGCCCTGGAGTCTCTATCAGAAGGGGTAGGATTTTTAGCAGTAGAAGTCTTAATGCCCTTGGGCCCCTGTGAAATAGTCTCTGGATCTGCAATAGGATTTTTAAAAAAGGAACTTGTGGGACTCTGGGACCCAGTAGTATCTGTCAGGTTTTCTGGGAGCAGGAGGCAGGGAATCAGGGGCCAAACTATATTCCGAAAAAGCATCATCAACAATGTCCAGTACAGGAGGAATAGCTAAAGGCCTATGCTGAGGTAGGAGATGGAAATCCCCAAGGCTCTTTTTTTAATCAGAAAAATCCTGGCTTTCCCATTGGAAATGCTCCCTTAGAGTATGTAAGGTTTTCCGAAAAGAAAAATCCTCAGGAGGGGGAAGCAGAGGGGATAGAGTCCTCTGCATCAAAATCTTCATAAGTAGATAAGGGCAAATCCAGATCATCAGAAGAATCAGAAACAGAATCCTGATCAGAAGATTCATATTCAACTTCCGTCCTAGGCCTCTTAGAAAGGGGGGGGGGGGGTGTTCGGCTACCACTGATTAGAGTTATTAGATCTGCAGCCATTCTTATAATTTGTTTTTTAGGCATAGAGGCCTGAGCATGTGGCCTGGGCGTCGGTTTTTTAGATATGGATCGAGATTTAGGCCTAAGTAAAGAAGGAGGTGCCGGTTTAAAATGCAAGTCTGTATGCCTGAATACACCCTCAGTAGCCGGTGCCTGCACAGTGGCTCCGGACCCATCCAAGGCAGAGACATCCGTGGGTTCCACAGATGAAGCATCTCGCAGCATACTGGACTCTGAATGGGTCTCAGAGGCCTGCGAATCAGAAGTAGCAGGTATCAGGGGCTGCGAAAGCACCTCACTGAGTACCGGTGATTGGCTTAAGAGAAGCATTGTCTGCAGTTTTGGACCTCGGCGGCCTGTCTCAGTCTTTAATCTTTGCATTTTTTTGGAATTCTGGTACTCGAATGGCTAACTGACGACATTTCTGGATAATTAAACCAAGAACCGAAATATTTAGAGATGAAAATAACCAACGATATATAGTGCGCTGATTAAATAAAGCAGAAAACCGACAGCAAGGTACTTCGTGGTCAGGGCTTAGGCAAGGAATACAGTACAAATGAAAATCTTTATGAGGTATTTGCATTCTACAAGTAATGCAATTAACTTTTACTGACATTGGTAAGGAGCAAGAAAAAGTTTCCCCAAGTCAGTACTTAGCTTTAGTTGAAGACTTCGGTTCTGAAACTCGAAAATGAAAATTTCAGGAGTTGGCCGACCAGCACTTGCGAACTGCTTTTGCTTTGGGCACTGCACGGCAAGAAAGACTGATGTAATGGCATCAGCTGCATGTTCTATACCCGTGACGACCTGACGTCATGGAAGAAGGAACAGCAACTGACGCAGGACCCAAGACTTTGTTAATCAGGCCGATTGAGGGCTACCTGCAAGCACATAAGCCAAATGCAATGACTGCAACAGTGAAACACGAAGAACATCGGGTCTCTCCAGTCTCCTGTTTTTTTGGGCACTAGAAAGAATCTGGAGTAAATTCAGGATCCTTTCTTTTCTAGTGAGAATGATTGGATGACTCTTTTGCCAAGCAGTTTTTGGATTTCTACAACTGCTGCTTCCCTGTGACTGGGTGGAATGTCTAGAAATCCTGTTTTTTTGGTTTCAATGAAAGGGGAAATTATGTTATCCTGTGAAAATAATCCCTTGCACCCAACTTGACCACTGTCATTTGTAGCCAGGCAGATTGGTACAGGGATAATCATCCCCTGACTGCCTCCAGAGGAAGGGAATCAGACCTCCATTAACGAGTGATGGTAGGAGTTACCCGAGAAGGAATCCCTGGACCCCTGGTTTTACAGGCCACCCCTGCCTCTAGAATGGAGTCTATTATTACTCGCCCCACTGCCCTGGGAGAAGTCCTTGCCATGCGAGTCCCTAAAAGGCCCTTGGGTCTTTCTGAACCATAGCGTCTCACTTCTCTGGTTCCTAGAGTAGGGGCGCTGAGGAGTGGAGAAGTGTACACCCAGAGCAGAAAGCTTCTTCCCTTCTTTCTCATCTGGTTTGTGTGTCTAACTTTGGGCCCAAAAAGGAATGATCCATCAAACGGAGAGTTGATAAGAGACTTAAACAGCTCCGCAAAGTCACACAAGCACATCCAGGTGCATCTCTTGATGGCTACACCTCAACCTGCTGCTTTTGTCATACCTTCAGCTGCATGAGCAATTAGCCTCATGGACAAGGTAGAAATCGATTCAAGGGTGGCGAGCTGAGAAGTACACTTATCCCGGACCCCTTCAGCTACTGCTCCTGCAAATATGTCTGAAAGCTCTTACATCAGATCTTTCTGTAACCTAGTTAAGTGCGCCATATAATTCAAGGACATGAGAGCAAAGGTCGATGAAGCATATACGGGCTTTCCAAACCTATCCACAGTCCTAGATTCCTTGTTAGGAGGATGGAGAGTAGGACTTTCTCCTGCAAGTTCCTTTCTGGTGGCCGCCACTATCACCATGGAGTTTACAGGCAATGCTGCTAGTCCTTAAGGGCAGACAGAATCCAGTCAGATCTTTTGGGAATCATCTCAATGGAGTCAGGAATTTTCCAGCCCTGCTGAACGATCAGTTTAATAAATTCGTCAGTGGGCAGACACTCCCAAGTGGTAGACGGCTGGGCACGAAAAGCCTCTCGATATACAGATTCCTCTGAAGAAGGTTAGAGGAGTACAGCCACCACTCCGATTCAGGATTTCTAGGTTATCCCTGAAGGAAACCATCAGGGGGTGAACTAGGGGGAACCTCCCCCTTCACTGAAATCAGTATCTTCTACAAAAGACTCCTCTGGGTAGTCCAAGTTCTTCCTCTTCCACTTTTTCTTTGAAGGTACCTCTTCAGTGGGATGCTCTGGAGAAGTATCCAAAGAAGAAATCACCATGCTGGATCGCTCCTGAGGCGTCTGTGCCTTCTGTCCCAGAGATGAAGCTGGAGGGAGCTCTAGTCAAGAGTCCACAATGGACAAAAACTTCTCCATAATTCGAAAGGCAGCCCCTCTCATAGAGGGATGTGAGCCCAGAACCGAAATAGACAGCTTTGGAACAGTGGTCCCACACCCTGCACTGAGGAAGCTGCCTCCAAAGCAGAAGCCAAGGTCAAGTTTACGAATGCCGAGGCCCAAAAGAGCATGGAGGGCTCCAAAAGGATCAGTCAAACCCTGCCCCTCAGAACCAGGAACAAAGCCTTGAACCTGGGAGGTCTCTGGTTCTGACAAACCAGAGGAGCTGAAGGCGATTATCAGTGCCACTGAAGAAACTCTAACCAGCAGAGGCAGTCAAAGCTGGGAAGATCTTTTCCAGGGTCTCTGAACACACGGCTGGAGTTGGAGGAATATGAGTGGGTGTAGAGGAAGGACTGGCTCTGGAGCCATGTTGGCTGGGAACCGAGGATAAAGGCAATCCACTCAGTCAGAAGCTGATCGACTAGCATCATGACATCTGACTTGGAAAGGCCCTTATAAGACCAAATAGAGGATGCTGATGGGGACCCAGTTGGTCTCTATTCCAAAAAAGGACTGACTGGACATTCAGCAAATGGATCCACTGATGGAGGATAAGGGGTCCTTGGTAAGTAAATAAGATGAGGCTGTTTTGGTACCAATGATTCAAATGGTACCAAAGCACCAAATGTCTGCACCGAAGATGAATTATCCACACCTACCGGTGCCAAAGATGTAGTAGACATTGTAGGTGGTTTAGTCAATTTAGTAGGAGCTTCCAAGGAACTTGTCGGAACTGAATTTGATTGTTTAGTTTTGGACAATGAAGAGGAAGAGCTGGCTTTAGTCTTGGGACCATATATCACATTTTCAAAATCACCCTTAAGGAGTCCCTTTAAAATAAGTTTGTTTCTCCACTCAGTCAAGGTTCTGGCGGAGAAACCATGGCAAACAGCACACTACTAGTGGATGGACAGTACCTAAGCAGTATACACAGAATATGTACCCATATGAAATAGGCATTTTTCTGTCACATTTTTGGCACCTCAAACCCAGATGTGCCCTTAGCAAATTTATAAACCATGATAAGAAAAAAGGCCTAATGCACTAACACATGCAAGAAGAGGAAAGAAAAACTGAAAACAGTTTTTTTTTTCAAAAGAGAGACAAGGAAAAAGGGGGAAAAATTACCAAAGAAGGTAAGAAAAATTACCTAGAGATAAAGAAAGCAGAAGAAGGAAGTACCAACAATGGTACATTAAACTACCCAACAGTAGAAAGTAAGACATGGGAGAAAGCATTCACAAATGCACTAACAAGAGAGGAGCGAGTAGAAACTATGGAGAATATGGCAAATATAGAAGATTAACAGCTAAAAATGGAAATAAATACAAAAAGGTTAGAAACTTACAATACTACAATGCCAAAGCTCGAGAGATAGGTTGGACACGTCTGACACCACGAAGCAGCAAATGAGATCTGAGGTAATTTAGTGAGGAGCATTATGGGTAGAGCCTAGCTTAAGTGTTTAGGGACGTGCAAGCTGAAAAACGACAGTGTCTGTTCTGAGGGTCAGAACAGAGCCCATAGTCAAAGATAATGTGAAGCTTGACAACATCAGATCATGTTTTCTCCTTTACCGGAAAAATTCGGGAAGAAAACTGGAAGATTAATGTTCTGATTTACATTGGTCTTGGTAGCTACCTTTGGTAAAAAAAAGAAAAAGGAACTGGTTCAAAGGGAAACTCTGCTCTTATGAAAGATAATGTACAAAAGTTTACTTGAAAGCATAGCAGAATTAACAGCCACTGAGAATGTTTTCCACATTAGGGACTGCAGGTCCACCTTGGCTGTAGGTTCAAATGATGGTTTAGTCAGAGCTCGAAATAAAATAGTAATATCCCAAGCAGGGGAAGGATCTCTTAAGAGGAAGGCTGGGAAGAAAGGTACATCGCAAAATAGCCTCACACAACTACAGAGGCAACTGGGGATTCATGCTGTCCAATGTGGAAACAAGAAATAGCTGGCAACTGGACTTGGACATGAGAGCATCAGGTCCCACTCTGAAAAATGCATGCCAGAAAGTCTAAGACCACTGGAAGGGGCACTGAGAAAGAGCCTCAATAGAGTTTTTTTTCCATCTGATTTTGTAAATAGTCTTAGATGGCAGCCTCTTGGATGAAGAATGCCTGGACTGACTAGCCATCACTAGAAGCAAATAAACCAAGTGGTTAATACAAAGTCTTGAGTGGCCAAACACAAATACTAGGTTGAAGCTAAATACCCATCCAATGAGGAATGGGAGGAAGAGACATCAGATCAAATCTTACAGACATGCAGCCAATAACAAGTTGCTTCATCTCAATTTAACAGAACATCATAGTACTTCCCTAAAAAGAGCAAACTGGTTTGCATTAAACGTAAATCTAGAATTCCATGATTGTGCAGCAAGAGGGAGAAAGGACAACCATTCAATTAAAATCCCTAACCTTTTACCTCTAACATGTACTGCTCCCCATCTTGCTTCAAAGTCATTGAGAAGGCATTTACTAAGTTTGCTCTAACAACTTGGGAAATACTTCGCCAAGATCTATGGAGGCTCAAGAACTACTATGCTTTCAGGGAACAACTCCATGAATATCTGCAAAAGGAATACAAATACACCTGCCTAAATATTGAACTTGCCATTAAACAGCACAATCTAACAAACTACTGAAACTTTATTATAAACTGCACATACTACTTCATGCATATATTCCAGATGTACAACAGTATTGTGCATACTTTAACTCTGCACACTTCTACTCATGGTCTAACATTGCCCGAATCATGCTCTAACATTGCCTGAATTAAGTCTCCAACAAACTCAACAGCTTTTTGCAAGACCTAATAATAGATAAGCATTTTAAAGGAATAAAACATTGCAAATAATATAATATACAATGTTACTGCCTTTCTGGCTCAGGTCATAGCTGCGACGGGTATTCAGCCCATCCCAAGCACCTGGTAAATAAAACAAATGAACCCACTTTGGTAGGGCTCCCCTACTTCAATGCACAGTGCCAACAAGACAAAGAAAGACCAAAAATTCAGAGAGAGTCTTGAAGACCACTCTTCACCTTTAAACTTTACATACATACATACAGACAAGATGATCAGCTTTAACAATTGGCTTAATGTCTGGTGTCATTCAAAGGGGATCCAGTGTCTGTCTGCCTGGGATGACATGCTTGACAAGCCACGCTGCTTCGCAAGGGACGGCTTGCACCTGTCACCCCTGGGATTCCGGATATTGGCTAAGGCTCTTGCCACCCCCATAGTGCCTTTTTTAGGCAAGGCTCAAATTCTAAAC